>NW_013565157.1:0-3590 GCF_000499605.1 Eimeria maxima | reverse complement strand
ATATATATATATATATACAACTGATCGTGTTAGCCCATGGGGGGCCTCAAACAAGCTATATACAAGCAACAGGCCCTAAACAATATACTTCTCTAACAACTGCGAGGCCGTTGATGCATTGGCGCAGGTGTGCGTACACCCGAACCTCAGCTATGCAAGACCCTAGGAACTCCCGTTTGAAGCTGCCACAGTCCTGTTCGTGTGTTTGTGACGACAGCTAAACGGATGCACGCCTATGTGTAGAAAAACTCAGGCGTCCGTACACGTCTGCATGCAGCGTCAGGTCCACGTTCAATAATATAGATGTAATATACTGCCAATTCCTATCGCCGTTATGGCCGGACTGCTACGCTCCCAACGGTTTGCTAGAGTGTATGCTTCTTTTTCTTACTGAGGAGAAACAGACGTGTGCATGCACTGCAGATGAAGCCCCCTATGAACTCCCCCTTCATCTCTACCTAGAAGCAAAGATAAATCTAAGTGTATGCATAAAGGTACAGCTATATATGCAGAAGTGCATGCACTATGTGCATAGAAATATACAGAAGCATTTATGGGTCTGTAGCATCTCTTGCGGGCGCCATTTTCTATATCTCTGCAAGCATTTCACTGCCGGCAGACTCTTGTGAACGGGGTCCTGCTAGGAAGCAGTGCTGCAGTAACTGCTGTTGCTGCAGCAGTAGCGGCTGCTGTTGATGATGAAAACGGTTTAATTTATAAAACCTTGGGGTGAATCAGCTGGGCCTGGAATGCGGGGGTGTATGCATGTTGCATGCATGCCCCTGCCTAACTCATGCCACCCGCAAGATGCCGGCAGTTATCAGTTTATTTATGCCATCACGGATTTTCGGGTCCTGAAGGTACCTGAATGGATACACATGAAATGGAGAAGCAAAAAGGCGGTGCAAAAGGCTGCAGCAGCAGCACCAGGCAGCATCTGACTCGTGCAGCTACAGGATTTAAGGGCTTGATATTTAAAATCTAATGCAGCAGCTGCTGCTGTTGCTGCTGCTGCTGCTCATGGCGACGTACTCTTTCAGCATGGCCGGGTTCTCCTGCGCGTTTTGCAGCACTATGCTCATCTGGGGGTCACGCAAAATCTGTTGGATCTCTGGATCGGCCTGCAAACTCGCAAGACATATGCATAGAAGGGAAGAATAATTAAAAACAAGGCAATAAACCGACATAAAAAGGAATGAGACATAAAAGCCCCAAAGGAAATCGAATTGTATTCGTGGAGTTGTGTCTGTTACGCATGCATAAACCCTCGGATCTCTGTCGTAAACCTTAGACCTTAAACCCTAAGCTCTAAGCTCTAAAGAGGGTAAAAATGCTTGTATGAGAACAGAAAGCAAATGCATGCTGCATGCAGCCCCAATCCGCTCAAGTACAGATTATGTGTCTTTGACGAACCATTGCGTGTCTCATTTGTTCTTCATCAATTTCTCCGGATTGTTGCTGCTGCTGTACTTTGCGAACAACTTGCATTTTGCCATCCATACACTCCTTGCTATTAGGGTCTATAGCCAATCCCTTATCAAAGGCCTCTAATGCCTTCGCATATTCCTTTAATTGAAAGTGCAGATTACCCTTGCGGCTCCATGCCTTAACAAATGTTGGGTCTAGACTAATGGCGGTGTCACAGTCCTGTGGAGGTCATAGACAAACATAACACAGAAAAGAAATAATATGCAGAATACTAACAGTAAGGATACACACAAGACCCACAAACTTGTCTGCCCTATACGCTAAATCCTTATTTTTTATGTATATTATGCATGCACCTTGCAGCTTCGTACAATAGTCATATACGTCAGTCCAGTCAAAAGGGGAAGGAAGTTGAATAAAATGGGCACAGGAGAACAAAATGAGTTAACATTTGCATATATAAACAACTAAACAGGGAGATCGTGCGGGGTGTACAGGTAGGTAAACTACACAGAAAACAGCCACAGCTACTTTCTTTACATCTCAATAATATAGAAATATAGAAATAAGGAAGAAAAAGACATAAATAAAAATGTATTAGAGGAGGATATAAAAGAAAGCCGTAAAAAAGAGTAAGGAAAATAAAAAAGATGAATATAATAATAATAAATATTATTATTATTCATGACAAACCTTCAAAGCTGATGGATATTCAAATAATTTTGTCAATGCAGCAGCTCTGTTGCTGTAAAGTTTTGCATCCTTAGGATTACGCAGAATTGCCTCGTCATACTCTGCACAAACGCAAAAAAAGAAAAAAAAATTTAATTGCCAATTAAATAAACAGATGCACACGGGGTTGATAGTCTTCGTACATAATAATAACGAATTATAATAATTAATTAATTATTCATCAATTAATCAGTAACATATAAACAGAAAGTCCCTAGTTAACTACAATTCATGGTAAATCTCTGGATTTTCTTCAATGTGCAGGTTGTGTATTTTTCTTTTTCCCCGCTCGTAGTATTGTTTGTTTATTTCCTTCCGTGTGTTTCTGGTGGCTAATTCACCTTTCTTTGCGCTTGGGAAGTCGTTATTTTTAAAGAATTCGTTTCCCTTCTGTCTGTGTTCTTCTGCTTTCTGTGGGTCTATATATGCCTCTCTGTCTGCCTTCTCCTTCATACGCTTAACATCTGCCAACGCTGCGCGGGTCTGTCTTGTGTTAGATTCGCACAAGGACTTCTCGTACATCTCAATAGCCTTCGCGTAGTCCTTCTGCCGGGTGTAGCAAGCCGCCATGCGGTTGTATACCTGAGGCGTACGTACACCCCACCACAAGCAGACCCACGCTTTCGCTTTCCGCAAAACAAACAGCAGATAAGGGAGATAAAGCAATTATGCTTTTTGTTTTTTTATTATGCTACTTGAACACAATTTATCTCTCTTACCTTAGCCACCACATCATAGTCTGCCTTCACTTCATAGCGCTTCTCTAGCGCCTTGTTGCATTCGGCAAAACACTTGTCGTACTCCCCCATCTCCATGTACACCGCTGCAGCGAACACATCCAAAATGCTCTTTATATTCAAAGATCTGTGCACTAAGTATCTTCCCCACTAAATATTTTTCCTTCCTCTTTGTCGAGGCAGCCTGTTGCCTCTTGGCCTGATTGGTGTGTACGACAGAGTGTTGGTCTATGTGCCTCTGTCGTGCATATTTCTGGGGTATATCTATTAAAAGATCATCGCTGTGAGTAGCTGCTGCAGCTGTACCTGCTTTATTGTTGAGGTAGAGAAGCTCGTTGGGGTCGAGCTTGATTGCTTCATCATATGCCTGTAGGGCTTCCTCGAACTTGCGCTGTTTGTACAGCGCATTTCCCTGCTGCTTGAACTCCTCTGCCTTCTTCTGTTCCTCCGTCAATTCTTTCTTTGGCGCTGCTGGCTCCTTTGCAGCTTCAGGCGCCTTTGCAGGCTTAGGGGGGGCCTCCTCCTCCTCCTCTAGGGTACCACCTAAGGCTACCGTTATACCTTCACGAATCCTTACGTCCTGATACGCAAGCATCCATTGACATAAGCACATAGACAGAATTAAAAAGCAAGAAGAAACGCACGCATATAATAGATGCATATAATATATAATATATATATATATATATATAA
>NW_013565156.1:0-3597 GCF_000499605.1 Eimeria maxima | reverse complement strand
ATATATATATATATATATATATACATAAACACATTATTTATTTATAATAAAAAAAAAAGAGACAATAAAAGGAGACAATAAAGGAGACAGACAATAAAAGGAGACAATATAATAAAAGGAGACAATAAAGGAGAGAATAAAGGAGACAAGACAATAAAGGAGACAATAAAGGAGACAATATAATAAAAAGAGACAATAAAAGGAGACAATTAATATATTTATTGATGGGTTTATTTATAGAAAAAAAAAAGACACAAAAAGGAGACACAAAAGGAGACACATTATATTTATATTTATAAATATTTAATTAATAAATAAACAAGGAGACAATTAAATAAACAAGGAGACAAAAAAAAGGAGACAATAAATAAAAAAAGGAGACAATTAAATAAAAAAGGAGACACTTAATAAGAAAAAACAGGAGACACTAAATAAATAAATAAATAAAATAAATAAAATAAATAAAATAAATAAAATAAATAAAATAAATAAATAAATAAATAAATAAATAAATAAATAAATAAATAAATAAATAAATAAATAAATAAAAAAGAAGAGGACTAACATGAGGCCAATAATGTATTAATCTACGAAGAAGTGTCCCTTTTCCTACACCACTAGGCCCAGCAATTATTAATAATTTTGTCTCCTTAAGTGTCTCCTTTATTTTTATTATTTGCTGCTGCTGCTCCTCCTCCTGCTGCTGCTGCTGCTGCTCTTGTTGATGTAATTGTTGCTCCTGCTCATCCTCATCCGGCTGCTCTTGCTGCTCCTGCTGCTCCTGCTGCTGCTCCTGCTGCTGCTGCTGCTGCTGCTGCTCATCTATTGTTGATATTGAGCTGTCTTGGATACTATTAGATGCAGGAGGAGGGGAAGGAGTTCCTGCTGCTGCTGCTGCTGCTGCTTCTGCTGCTGCTGCTGCTGCTGCTCCTGCTTCTGCTGCTGCAGATGTAGTAGTAGGTGCTGCAGATGCTGCTGCTGCTGCTGCTGCAGCAGGGAGGCAGCAGCAACCTTTTGTTGCCCCACAACTGCCTTCTGTATCCCCCATTCTTCCTTCTTGTTTATATATACTGCAGCAATTATTATTATTATTGCTGCTGCTGCTGCTGCTGCTGCTGCTGCGGATACAGCTATAGTAGTAGCTGCTGCTGCTGCTGCTGATGCTGTGGCTGTGGCTGTTTAGGAGGAAGGAGGAAGCAAATATACTGTTGTTGTTGCTCCTGCTGCTGCTGCTTTTGCTGCTGTTGCTGCTACTTTTTTTGCTGCTGCTTCTATATTTGCTGCTGCATGTAAGGATGCTGCTGCTGCTGCTGCAGTTGCTGCGCTGCTGCTGCTGCCACAATAGATGTCTGCTGTTGTATGCAAAGGCAGCAAATAAAAAGCGCATAATAATATTCTCTTGCTGCTGCTGCTGCTGCTGCTGCTATAATAAATAAATTAATTAATTAAATTAATTAATTAAATAAATAAATAAAATAAATAAATAAATAAATAAATAGTCTCCTTATTAAGAGACAATTGTCTCCTCTCTGCAGCAAAGGCTAGCAGCAGCATACGACACAGTTGGGGCCTCCTTCTTGACCTTGACCTGCTGCTGCTGCTGCTGCTGCTGGCTGGCTGGCTGCTGCTGCTGCTGCTGCTGCTGCTCCTGCTGCTGCTGCTGCTGCTAGTTTATTTATAGTAAGATATTAATTGAGTTAAATAAATAATTTATTTATTTCTTATTAATAAATATAGACAGCAGCAGCTAATTATGCCATTTATTTATATTTATTTATTTATTTATTTTATTTATTTATTTAATTCTTCTTTTTTCTTTCTTTTTTCTTCTTCTTTTTCCTTAACAAAAGAAAGGTATTTTATCTCTTTCTTACCATCACAGCGTCTTCTTGCTGCTGCTCCTGCTGCTGCTGTTGCTGTTTCTCCTGCTGCAGCAGCTGCAGCAGCAGCAGCAGCAACAGCGAGGGGCACACTTACCAGTAGGGTTGGCGCATGCAGCAGCAGCAAGTTTATTATAACACCTCCCTATACACCGAAGATGTGGGGTGGGTCACCCTTGAGCAGCAGCAGCAGCAGCAGCAGCAGCAGCAGCAGCAGCAATAGCAGCAACAGCAGCAGCAGCAGCGACAGTAACAATAACAAACGCCGCAAACTTAGCTCTTGCTGCAGCAGTATCTCTAGCAGCAGCAACAGCAGCAGCAGCAGCAACAGCAGCAGCAGCGGGGACAGAGAAGGTTTGTATATATATAATAAAGAAGATGAATATTTAAGTACTGCAGCAGCTGCTGCTGCTGCTCCTTCTGCTGTTCCTTCTGCTGCTGCTGCTGCTCCTGCTGCTTCTACTGCAGCAGCAGCAGCAGCAGCAGCAGCAGCAGCATTAGGAGTACCAGTGGAGAGTGTTAAGGTTCATGATGATTTTACTAGATATATGATTAGGACTCTTCCTCCTATACCATCTGCTGCTGCTGCTGCTGCTGCTGCAGCTGCAGCTGATGCTGCTGCTGCTGCTGCTGCAGCAGCAGAAGCAGCAGATACACATGCAGATACAAATATAGCAGATATCCTTGATGATATTCCTCCTCCTCCTGCAGCAGCAGCAGCACCAGCAGCAGCAGCACCACCACCACCATCACCAGCAGCAGCAACAGCAACAGCAGCAGCAACAGCAGCAGCAGCAGCAGCAGCAGCAGAGGAGGAAATGGAGATAGTTGAGGTGTATACAGATGGTGCATGCATAGGTAATGGTAGTGTGTTAGCACGTGGTGGGGTTGGTGTATATTTTGTAGATAAAAAGGAGGAAGAAAAAAAAAAAAAAAAATAAATATAAATATAAATAAATTAAATAGATCTATAGAGGTGCCTATACACCTGAATCCACAGACTAACCAGAGGGCAGAATTATTATCTATTTTATTATCTTTTTTATTAATAATAATAGGGGATAATTGGGGTGTATGGGGAGGTATAAAGGAAGAAAAAAAATATATAAATATATTTATATATACAGATAGTATATATACAATAAATAGTATAAATAAATGGGGAATTAATTATATAAATAATAATTATATAAATATAAATAAAAAAAAAATAAATAATTATATAAAAAATGCAGATCTAGTGCATGCAATTCATTATATATGCATGCATAGATATAAAAAAGCCCCAATGCATGCACGATGGAGGGGACATGTCTCCTTTATTTATGTAAGAGGGCATGCAGGTATACAAGGCAATGAGGAGGCCCATAGATTAGCGCATGCAGCAGCAGCAAGAGCAGCAGCAGCAGCTAAACGAGCACCACCAGCACCACCAGCAGCACCAGCAGCAGCAGCAGCAGCACAAGCAGCAGCAGCAGCAGCAGCAGCAGCAGCAGCAGCAGCAAATAACGGACCTGATGGTGCATATAGAGCTATTAAAGTATTAACAGATATTCTTCGTCAACAATTCAAGGATAATACACTAATTAATTAATTTAATTAATTAATTAATTAACTAATTAATTAATTAATTAATTAATTAATTAGTTAATTAATTAGTTAATTCATTGTTGTATAGGTTGTATGTATACAGATTATATATATATATATATATATA
>NW_013565155.1:7500-42551 GCF_000499605.1 Eimeria maxima | reverse complement strand
ATATACTTGTCAATGAGCTTGGCACCGGCACGTTGTAGAGCTTTGAGGGTGCGTGCTGAACTCTAGCAGCACTGGAGAAACGTATGTTGGTTTGTATGCCGGGAGGCAGGTTGTGTCATCTTCATGCGTTCTCGTATACGCAACTACCCACCGGCCAGCCAGGCAACGAAAAGCATAGTACTCCCGTACGTGGGCTGTTGTATCAACTTGTCTTGTTTGGCTGCAGTTCCATCATGGAGTACTTTGTTTTGTGGCAAGCCGTCTCCGCTTACATTATTAGGTAGTATGTCAGGTTGCCCGTAATGCGCAAGGGAAAGTCGAAGGCTGTTGCGCACTCATGCAACCCATCGCTCTTTATCAGCGGGCCGAAGATTTGGTACCATCCACTGTCTCCTCCAGTGCTTCTGGATGTCGGGACACCGGTGTCGGGTGGCCAATTGCCTCCCCTTGGAGGTGATAGCAACACACGGCTGGGATGTGTTGAACGATAAAACACTGTCTCCTCCAGTGCTTCTGGGTGTCGGAACACCGGTGTCGGGTGGCCAATTGCCTCCCCTTGGAGGTGATAGCAACACACGGCTGGGATGTGTTGAACGATAAAACAGCCTTCCGAGTCACACGGCCGTCATATACTTGCCAATGAGCTTGGCACCGGCACGTTGTAGAGCTTTGAGGGTGCGTGCTGAACTCAAGCAGCTCTGGAGAAACGTGTATTAGTCTGTCAACCAGGGAGTAGGCTCTGTCAACGTTATTGGTGGAGGCATGGTCAGGCGCGGTAAGGGTTTCTCGCGCATAATCTGCATCTGCCATGCGTGAATTCATTTCTGTGGTCTCTTTTTTTTTCGTCTTCTGGGTCCTGGCGAGGTTGTTGCAGGCTCGTGTGTCGCTGACTTGGTAACTTGGCTGCTGCGCCCAGGATCTACGTGGGAATGGTTGGCTATCTGGATGGCGGATAAGGTGTCTGTCGATTCCGTAAGTCCATTTTGTATGTCGGACCCCAGGCTGAACGCGGTATTTATTTGGTAGACCCTGCTGTCATCAACCAGAAGGAGGAGGCTGCTAGTGCGGCTGGGCATGCCGCGTTGTTTTTTCTTAGCAATGTTGCATCCGTCGAAGCCTCCAGGCGTTTGGCATGCACGAAAGTGAGACGATTCAGGTAGTTGAATGTGTGGCGCTTGTCAGGCAGGAAGCATGCTCCGCTGCATTTTTGGTATCAGTGGTGAGAGGAGCTTGCGTGGCTTTAAAGTAGGCTGGAGAAGCACTTCTAAAGGCTTGCTAATGCTTTTTCGCTCTAGTACCTCACATTCGCCAATTCTGTTTCGCTATAGAGCCCTCGGGACCACGTCTCACCAGGCTGTGGGTGGAATGCAGTAAGGATGACATGCCCTGCATTGTACATCAATATTTCTGCATCTGGCCCTTGCCTCTCCTCTGTGGGACCTTAACATTCGGTGCATGATTTCGAATGTATTCCTAAGCGGTGTGGCCACTGCATTTTGCACTGTACCTTTGTGCTCTTGCGATTGCGCAAGAAGGGTTTTGAGCAATGACTGCTCCGTATTTCGGCTAGCTGCTCGACGTTTTGTTGGGCAAACTCTCTTGTTGCTATGATTGGACCCGATTATACCATTTACTAACGGCTTCTTGATTCGACCTGCACCACATTGTTTGCCTTGTCGACTTCGAATTCACCAGCCTTTTAGAATGACGGCGAGCACTGGAGTTTAGCATCCCGGCCCAGGGTCCCACAACGCAGACCACCTTTAGATCACAGTCCGCTGACGCAGTATCATCAAATCGCCTTTCGACACAATGTTTCTGTGCTTGCATCTCGAGGGCTGAGGACCGAAACTATCGTTGTGTAGGTCCTTGATACGCTAGACAAGGTTATACCACTATAACAGGATCTAACGACCAAACGCTAGTGTTGATATTGAAATAGCAGTGATTACCCACAGGGATGGCATGGTTTATGAAGGAGCAATTAGTGATTACAGAATCGGCCCAAAATGTCGGACTGTAAATTTGTGGTAAATTAGGTCTTATCGTGAAGGAAGGGCCGAAAACCCGCGGCAAGTATATATACGTGGAATGCTCCCCCGACCACGATCACCAAGTGGCAGCACGTTTCAACATGGAGAAGAATTCTTCTTACATTGCTTTCCTTTGGCGATATATGCACAAAATCACCGAAAACAGTCTGCCTAGCCTATTCGTTCGGGCATGGCGGTGCTGGAACAAAGTAATGCGATGCCTCATCGTTAGCCTAGGACTCCGATGAGCAGATGTACAGTCACATGCTTAGAGCAAATGTTTCCAGAAGAATATTTACCCCTGTTTCCGTTTCCAGGTGTCCTGAGCACAGCGGTGAAGACTGCTAACGTTGGCGAAGTGATCTGACCGTTGTAACGTCTGTCTCTCCAAACCGCGCCGAACGGTAACTTCAGCATCCCCACACCTTTTCCGATACATGCGCTGGCACCCTAGCCAACTGGCAGAAACTTTTTTGTCTCTCAGAAACAACGCGCACATGTATATCAAAACATCCAACAACGTTACTCACCAGCCTACAGAAACCCTGCCGACGCCAGACCGCTAAGCCCTACATGCAGCTCAACATGGTATGAAGGCATGCGCCTGAGTCTGAAGCTACAAAGAGTATGATACATTCTAAAATAATGGGTGCATCTAGTGTCTGATACCTGAAGGGGAGTCGCCGTGGACGAAAGACGCCGACCCGGCACAGCTCCCGACGCCTAAAATTCAAATGGAATATAAACGGGCACCAGAGGTTCCCCGTAGAACAGAATGGATCTGGGAATATGGCATCTCTGCGCAGATGAAATATTCTTTGGATTAGCCGATATGTCCCGGATTGCACTGAACAATAGATAGGTGGCTGCTGTGACTGAAGGTGCCTTGCCCGTCAACTGCCTGAACGGATAAGTTAAGATTAGGTGGGATCTTGCACGAAAAAATTTAAAAAGAGGGAGAGCTGAAGTCTGCCTACACGGAACAACGCTCCTGGGTAGAAGAAGAGAACTAAGGCGCAATTAAGTATTTTGCTAGTAATCGCTAGGGCACCCCACTTCAAGGTGGAGGCTCAAAATGTGAGTTTTTCTAGTAAAAACTAGCGCCTAAGTATATTCGGCAGGGAGGCACACTGCGGGATCGCCGACTGGTTGTGTCCATCCAGTGAACACCAAAAGAAGCTAGGTCCAAGACCCGATTTGGTCGGGCTTGGGAAGTGTTGAATGCGGTGCACGAAAGCACGAGTAATTGCAGCTATATCAAAAGGGAGTGAATAGAGAATTCAGGAGGCCGTCTCATGTTCGAAACCTTTCTTACGCAGAGACAGAATTGTCATCTTTGTTCGTAGTCCCGTTGAAAATTCTACTTCCCTGTCTTCCCAGGGGCAATTCTTGTCCATATGCCTCTGAACAGGGACTTCGTGGTGAACAAACTTAAATGCGTTGGTTTATTCCCTGCTCCCATCTTCCTTACCTCGCCACACATTGGCGTGCCAAATTCCCAGGGCAGCTATGTGGCCCCGACCTGCCTCTAGAAACTGTGCCATCGAATGTTTATACGTCAAATTTTGACTTAGCGGACACGCCCAATTCGTTTTAGAATATTTGTGTGATGGACAACAGCAATGGCATGCTGAATTGTCGGGGTCCCCTAAATGAGCAGCACAGACCTGCGTACCCCTCTCGACAGCCGAGTACTATTTGATGGGGATTCTCCGCAAGAAAGTTTGGTAAACATACACAGATTTGTGAAAAACATAGGCAGAGGAAATGCTGCGTTGTTCACTGCGTCGTGCCTCAAACTGGGCCCCCCCTTTCGGGGGGGGTCCCCTCTCAATTGTGACCCGGCAGAGAGTGTAGGCGCTTCTCCAGATCCGTTTTCTTTTGCTTCCCTTTTTTCTTCCCATTGGCTCTAAAATTGTGATTCCATAAAGTTATTCAGCTTTTGGGGAGGAAAGGAAAAGAAAGGGAAGAGATAAAGGCCTTGGGCCAGCTGTGCGCGGAGTAGCAAGTGAAGGTCCCCCCCTGCAGCAGCCGCAGCGTTGCTGCTGTGAGCGGCTTAGCCTTCAGTTGCCTGGGCTGAAATACTTGATCGAGCCCTACAAACAAGCTCGCGCGTTTATTGCCATCCATGCAGGTTAACGGAGGGCCGGGCCGGCCATCTTTCTTGCGATTTGTTGCCCCAACCAAACACACGGCAGGAGGCTCTCTCACCTGGCCGTGCCAAGGACACGAGCGGGGTGACAAGACAACCTGCTAGCGTAGTTGTCACGATACCTACTTTCCTGGGGAAAATCTCCTGTTCCTCCTATCCTTGTTCCATTCCCTCCCCATAGAAGCATAAACGTACCCTCTTCAACAACAAAGCCGTGAGGCGGCCGCCCCAGGGCAGCGCGACATACTCTCCCCGCATCTCTGTTCCCCCTGGATCGTCTCTTCTCCTTATTCAATCTTATGCTTTCTTTTTCTTTATTTTTGTTCTGAAGAAAGAAGGGAGTCGATGGGCCAAGGGCCTAAAGCCTCTTGATGCACAAGCGGTGACCTCCCCCCGTCCGGCTGCCTTGCAGCAGTTGCGCCACCATTTAAGGGGCCCCGTGTTCTCAAGGGGCTAATTCCATCGTGTGCCCTGTTATCTTTTTGCAGTTTTTAACTTTCTTTCGAGATACGACGGGTCGGCCCGTCCACATGTGGACACCTGCAGGCAAGCCACCCCGCGGCGGCGTGTGAGGCGGTGTAGCGGAGTCCTGTTGGCTTCTTTCTTCCGCTTCTCCCTCTCTTTTCCCACTTACTTATCGGAACCTCTTCTGCGCATCGCGATTCTTCCTCGTCTGACCTTTACAGAAGGGGCTGATATCAAGGGCTCAAGAGCAGCCCCGCCATACGGAGCATTCATCTAGTCGAACGGCACCGTCGGCTGCAGCGACTGCTAGTTGAGTGAGGGGTTAGAATTGTGAGTTGCACAGTTGCGCTCTGCATAGCCTGTAAGGTTCGTTTGGTTCTTGTGTCCCCCCGGTGCCGTGGGCAATCTACCTGCTGTTTTCGCGCATGCAGAGTCAACTGTGGCCCCATCAGCAGTTGTTGCATTTCAGTCATTCCTCACGTGTGTCGGTGGTTCCTTTCTCTCCTGAGTCCACGAGCTGCCTTTTTAATGCATCTGGGGAAACAGAGAGATACGCATCAGCAGGATCAGTTGCAAACGAGTCAGCTATCGCCGAAAGCACAGCGGCAGACACATGCACAAAGGCAGCTGTTTGGAGCCCTCGGCTCCAGCCTCGATCGAGGCAACTCGCAGTTACTGCCTCACTCGAGAGTTTTTAGGTGATGAGGCTGCAGGCCTAGGAGCTGCTAAGCGTGCCCGGAAAGGCTTCAGGCCCGGCGGGGTTCCGCCCGGTGACGGTGACGCTACCAAGCGCTTGCGGGGCCCTGTAGAGGATAGCTTTGCTTCCACGAGTGCTTCTGCCGAAAAGGATGCTTCTGATTCGTCGGGAAGAGCTGCTAATGGTGAGGAAGACAGGTGGCGGCTTCTGGAGCAGCTGTCGCAGGCCATCCCAACTGCAGGGGCTTTGCTGCCAGACGGGCCACCGCAACCCAGTCAGTATGAGGAAGCCCCGCAGTCTGCTGCGAGCGAGGTGCTTGATTGGGAAGCCTGCAACCGCGCTCTGGATAGACTTGTCAGGGCCAGCAAACCCCAAAGTAACCTGGCTGTTGAGTGGGACTCCGGCTCTACAAACCACAGTAGGGACCTCGGTCTGTTTGAACTGCCCATTGAGACGAACACGGACTTTCATGAGGCCTCAAACAGTCATATGCATGACCACACAGAGCATCTGGAATCTCTTATGGGGCACCCTACGGAGTCTTTGCTTGTCGCCAAAGGGGAGCTGGGGCCCAAGCGGACTACTAGCAATGCAGCCGATCCAATGAAGGAGAGACAAAGAAGGGAACTGCAGCATAAGAGGACGCTTGATCTGGCCTCACAAATAGTGTCAAGGTTTAGGGGAGCGCGTCGTCCTGGTGTGCTGCAACTGTTGCACCGGTTCTTCTCGTGCAGCAGCCGGCAAGTGCGGGACCCTCAGGAACTTGAGAAGCTTGTGGGCGCCTGCTGCTACATCATAGCGCGGCAGCAAGGGGATGACATGACACTTAACGACGTAACTGCACAACTGGAGAGGCGACAGGGCTCTAAAGGGAGACAGCGCTGCCGCTGCATTAGCCGTTGGGTGGTTAAGGTGTGCGGCAAGCTGCAACTGAGGTGTCTGCCTAGACACGGGGACGCAGAGGCGTTGGCCTCGAATGCTCTGAGGCGCATCTGCTCTCATCTCAAGCTGTTGCTTACACAGCAGGAGCAGCAGGAGCTGCTGCTGCTGCAGAGTCTGAAGGAGGCATACAGGCAGTGCCTCCAGCAGGAAGCAGCAGCAGAACCCGTGGATGACAACAGCCAGCAGCAGCAGAAAGATGCAGCGCTTGCAGAACTTGACGACGAGGATTTGCTAGGGCTGCTCTTGCTACAGCAGCAAGAGGAAGCCGCTGCAAACCCTGTTGCTTCTGTTGAAAGTGGGTTGGGTTCTCCTGAAAGGGACATTCCTGATGTTGATGCATTCTTGAAGCAGTTTGACTCAGACTGCAGTGCAAAGAAGTCGCAAATCGAAGATGAGGCGTGGGCACAGCCACCGACAACAGAAAGCGTGGTGTCTTTGGGCCCAGACGGCTCGTTGCAATTGTCAGTCCCTCCTGGGCGAAGGGCAGGCAATGCAAGTTCCCGTTTGGGAGAGTGGGACTCCTTGGTGCCATCCGATGCTTCTTTGTTGGGAGGGGAGGCAACAGATCCTGCTGCTCTTGATGCGCAGATGCAGCAGCACGAGTGCGTGTTGCGGCTGCTGCGGCTGTTGCCCAGTGCACAGCGTATCAAGCTAGACCATTCGATATGGCTGCAGAAGCAGAGAAAGCTGGCGCTGCAGCAGCTACGTGAGCAGTCCACGCTTGTCATCAAGTGTGTGGGGCTTTTGCAGCAGCTGACAAATGTAGCATTTGCTGCTGCAGCCAAGAGAGGTTGTTTGCCCGCGCCGCCAGCCGTTCCTGACACCGCCAGTAGGGATGATATTGAAGCATTGGAGGCATCGCAAACTGAGGCAAAAGCGACAGAAGCGCAGCTAGGGATGCCTGCCGAGGGAGAAGATCCACTTGATGAGCACTGGGTAAATTTCTGTTCTGCTTGCTCCGTCATACGCTGCTTGTGTCCTTGGTGCCGAAATTGTGCGAAAAAGGCAGCGGATCAGCCTACAAAAGAGCCACAAGGGGGATGCCAGACAGCATTGGGAGACTACTGTTTGTGTGTCTTCTCCTTTTCTTCGCAGAGAGCCTGTGGAAGATGCGATGCGATATCTACGGCAGCCCATTTCGTAATCGTTTTCGAATGTCTCCAAGTCGGTGCACTTACCGGCCCTTACGAGGGTCACTAGTTGTGTTGATTGTAGCAAGCTACCATTGCCGCTCCCAGTCCCTTTTTTTTCATACATTCTCTTTATCATTGTCCCCCATTTGCATATCTCGCCTGTTGCAAGGTCGGTGTCTGCTGGTAATATAAGCAGCCTGGAGCTCTTTACGTAACAGCGATTGGCCGGTACATCTGTGTTTGCCGCTCAGGTTCCGGTTTTTCAACGTGTCGTCTTGGAAGCCCTCGAAGTGGACCGCCGTAGCGTCTACAACAGGCGTCGCGAGCAGCTTCATTTAGCTCTAAGCATTTTTCGGTTAGCGATAGCTGCCTGGCCTAGTTTCTTCCCCACATCTAGTTTCCCTGTTTCTCTTCATCGCCCTTTGTACATTTGCATATTTTTGCGGTATGAAGATAGCTCTGGGGAATTTATGCTCTGATGCTTGGTGCTGCAGAAGACTTCCCGGTGCAGGCGACGTAACAATAAAGACATTAGGGAAACTGTTAGTGAGTGCAGTTAGCGACCAGGAGACAACGAACAAGCTACTACGGATAGCTGAGACTGTGCCCTTGCGAACACCGGCTGGTGAGGGCCTGGACAGTCCTTCCGAAGAGAGACCAACTGATGGCTGTCCCGTCAGTGGTCACCTGAGCAGCCAAACCCTTTCCCGAATCAGCGCGGAAGAGCTCTGTTCAAGAGGCAGCGGCAGCGGCAATCAGCGCGAGCAGAGCCCCGCAACGCTTCCTTCCCCTTCTGCTCCATCGCGGTCTTCAGGATCCCTTGGGGGCTCGCTGAATACCAAAGATTTATGCGATGCAGCAACCGCTAGCAGCACTGCTGCTGCTGCAGCTCTGCGAGAACTGGAAGATGGCGACCCTATGCTGTCCGAGACACCGATGGCCCGTGTGGTGTCTCTACAATATGAAAGGACGCAGCAGCGATGGGTTTGCAAGTGGAGGGAGGGGCTGGGGACAGGCGGCCGGTGGCACCGTCGTTGCTTCTCTGTTGTCAAGTACGGGGAAGACGGGGCTCATACGTTGGCTGCCGCTGTAGCAAAGAAACTCAGGGATAGACGGAACCAAGAGGTAAACGGATTGAAAAGTGGAAGCACCCCAGCTCCTGATATTTCACCACCTGCAGCCGACGTTACTCTCAATGGCGGTTCATCAAAAAGGGGCCTGAAAGGAGCTATGCCGAGTGAGACACCCACCCCTAATTCACGACTCGCCGGCAGTGCCTGCCGGGCACGCAACAGGCGAAGCGCTACAACAGCGCGTGTAGCGGGAGCCGATGCAGGTGGGCCGACGCCCCATGACGCCGAATCATCGTACCCTTTTTCTCATATTGGCGAAAGCAAACGGGAGTCCGTCCTTGCAAATATTTCGGCTGACCCAAATCTTTCCACAGTTGTGGCGTCGGCTGCTTACAGCGATGAAATGGAACGCCTCGCCCAGTTGTTACGGAAGGCGAGAAGCAACCCGTTGCTTGCGAAGTGGTTGGATGAGAGGGCGCCACCTCCTGGAGCAGCGGCGCTGCGTGCGGCAGCCGAGTCAATCGTTCCTTACCTTTCACTTCAGGCGGAAGCAGACAAAGCGCCAGCTGGAGCTCCTGTCTCCTTTCGCCAGCAGCAGCACGCCCTTCACAGGAGAGGGAGAGTGACGGGAGCGAGGGAAGGCATGTAACTGGGTGTGCAACCCTGAGGATTATGTCAACTTGTGCACCCCCCGGCTCAAGTTTGCTACTCTTCAGGATGGTGTTGAGGCATTTCGGCAGTGCTTTTGCATGCACTTTGTACGTTATTATTAATGGGATTGTACAGAGCCGCAAGTCTGCGGTGGTGGCTATTGGCTGGCACATTGTTTTGGTCCCACACTCACATCGCTTGTTTTGGCAGTGGGCATCTTATATCACCTTCTTGTGAAGAGGTTTTGTGTCGTCTTCTTGAACTGCACTATCGCATGTGCGATGTAGTGACAAAATGCTTTTTGTGTTGACTGTGGGTGGCACGGGGCTGCGCAGTGCCCTTGTATGCTCGGGGCATTCTCCTATTAGCAGCGCGCCTTCCAAATGCTTAAGCTGGAAATACGTCCAAACGCTCAAGTGGTCTTGCATGCCTGCCGCATCGTTCATTAATGGCCCGAGCTGTCATTATTCCACGGCTTATCAAACTCAGCCACCTTTTCCATCTCTTGCATTGTGGCGTTGAACAGTTTGGGCGCACGCTTCATCACATTCGGCTGCGTCCCAATCGGTCTCGAATTTTGCAAGCCTGGTCGACTTTCTGCTCTTTTCTCCAATTGGCAAGAGTGTGAAGATGATGCGCGCAGTGGAATGACCCGAAATTGCTCATGGAGCAAACACTGACTATGCGGGAGGGGTCTCTTCTGCGCAATTTATAACCAATCGGTTTTACTACTTTCTCTTGAGGCGCACTCACCCACATTTGCATACACGCTTTTTCTAGTTCGAGCTGAATGCTTAATGGATTTGATGGGTGAACGAACGTGCATAAGCACGTTAACGGCATCATAGAACGTACAGGGCGGTTGTGCACAAGCCCCAGAGCAGCGGTAGGATGGCAGATGCAGCACGCTGATTTTCCCCTCCAGTAAAGTTGGGGTCGTACCCTCTCTCAGGTGTAGGGTATTCTGGCGTGAATGGGCCTGGCACAGTGTCAAAGTAGCTCATGGCGCGCCACATGCTGACTACTCCATTCGTTGCTAGGGCACCTGCAGAGAGTAGGTGAGAACCACCGGGTAAAGACGGCTCAGATTAACTTGGAATGGCATACTATACCCTCTTTATATCTTACGGCAAAGAAAATGCGCATATCACTCCTTTGCTGCTGCCGCCTCACCAGCTAAAGCTTTGGATCCCGTTACAGAGTACATGATGGCTCGCTCCACTTTTCTGCTTGCAGGTTCGTTACACTGCTGCCAGCCTACAGGACTGGATGCTTCGAAATAAGCCCACAGTGAGGCGGCCATTCCGGCAACTATGGGAGCAGCGAAGGAAGTTCCGTCGACGTATGTGTAGCCTGTAGCAGCGAAAACGTTGCGATGTGGTTCAACGCATTGCGGCAAAAATATTCAGCTGACTACTGCGCAGAGGGTGCTCCAGCCAGAACAATGTCAGCTAACAAACATCACCACGATTTTGATTGAAATTGTAAAAGCTACAGACTTATAGTCGTCTGACTGCCACCAACCTGTAAGCACAAAGTGGCCAAACGGCAGAGTGCACTTACAAGAAGTGCAGCGTCGGTTCCCTGAGTTCGCTCGGTAATTTGTCCCAGCGTATATTAACGTCCCAGGGGCAGCAACGTCAACACCCTCACTTCCGTAGTTGGAAAACGAAGCCCGGAAGCCAGCCACATCGCTCGCCATGACATTCACCAGCCCTCGTAGTCGGAACGCTCCAGGAGTGAAACTAAAACAAGTTAGAGCAGCAAACACTGCCCCAGGGACGTTTCCTTTTCTGCTAAAAATGCTAATGACAGCGATTAACCCCCTTAACGTCCCTAAAACCACGTTTTCGAGTGACAAAGTTGCTACCTCTGGGCCTGTATTTCACGCTTAGCGCGAGGTGACAATTGGTGACCTACTAGCACCCTTCGTGTTCATCAATGTTACAGCCCGAGTTCCCTGCTGCAGTGACTATCAGGTGGTCATGTTTGAGAGCTCTCACAAAGGCCTCGTATTCCGCGGCGACGAACCTGGAAAAATTCCGTAAAACGACCGTCGACAGAGATAGCATGGTGCTGCCATCCGCCGCAGAGAAATCCTAGCTGATGCCTTGTCATGCAGCTGCCGGTTTGATTTGACTGTGCAGTGTATTCGGCATCAGTCACATTGTATATGGAGTGTTAAATGGCAAACTAACTAGTTGGCGTTTGTTTACCCTGGGCCGCCGTACGAATGGTTTGAAACCCGAGCCTTCATCTTGACAGCATAGTCGAGAGCAGGAATAGTTGTAGACGTCCAAACACCCCTCCGGCTCCCCACTCGCAGGCACATTACAGTCGGATTTGAGAAGACTCCGCGACCTCCCCGGCCGTCATGTGCTCGTGCAGCCGCTACGGAGGTAACTAACGTTCCATGACCCGAATCATCCGTAAATGGGTGAGCGTTGTCTTCTACAAAATTCTGGGAAAACGCAGGGCAATACCATTCCATTAAAGAACTAAGCAATATCTGCGCAGAGCATGCCTTCATTCCCTCTTGGCCATTGCATACAAAACAGAAACGGAGGCTTCAATAGTTGAATAGATTGCATATTTTGCACTAGCTCCAGAGTCTAAGTTAGTTTGTCTGTGCACTGAGAAAAAATCTGTAGCCTTGCTTGTTACCCCCGTGGCAGCTCACAGCACATCATCGCGGAATCCTACGCAATGAGTCCCTTGTGACTCTACCTATACCGGTGCTATCGACGGAGAGCGAGGCACCCACCCCTACCATGCTTTCGTCATTTAACGCTTCCTTCGTTACTGTCTTAGCAGGGAGGTCCAGTATTTACCTACCCAACCAAAGCAGTCGTCAACATAACCATTTTCATCATCATCAACTCCATTTGTGCAGTCCTTCTCGCCAGGATTGTCCCAGAATATGCTACTAGCAACGTCGAAGTCGTCGATGAAGTCTTGGTGCAAGTAGCAACCAGTGTCCAACACAGCCAGTACCACGGGAATTGCTTCTGCAGCAAGCAAACGTGGGCAAATCCGTCATCCAAGCCATTTGGGGTTCATTGTTTGAGAACAATCCTAGGAGTCCCATATATTCCTCTCCTTTCATAGAGCGCGAATACACTACTTCCCCAAGTGCACGAATATGGAGTGTCTAGCCCTGCTGGACAGAGAATTCCAAACGTTTCAGAACCCTGTTGTGTGCTGCTTACTCGTGGCCGCTTCAAGTTTCTGCCAGACCTTGTCCGCCCCTACGGTAAAGTTTCCAAAGAATGAATGCAAGTACCATTGTCTCATTTGGAACGGGTCTCCAAGTAGGCCAGAAGGGGCCCGCAAAATCTGAGGAGAGGCTGAAATTTCGCTCGGCATTTTGTTCTGGTATTGGTGATTTGATTTCTTCTCATGATATCCTTGCCAGCGCAACTGTGAGGGTTTCAACCTCTGAATATCGACCTTGCGGTCTACAGACACTTCATCTACACACGTTACAGCAGATGCGATTATCTTTCCGAGGGCCTCCTTTGCTTCGTCGGAACCTTCACATAAGGATTCCGCAACTTTCCTAATGCTCTGCAAAAATCCTGGGGGCGGCAGGTGAGACTGCAGGTCAGAGGTGGACAGGACCAACAGAAGACGATGCACTGTTTCCAAATTCTGGCGTCCTCAAGCCAACTACAACTTTATATGTGCTGAAATGGGTGCGATTTACTGACAAATGCGAGTGTAATCATCACAGGGGCACAAGTTGATGGGGTTGGAACACGGTGTACACGCTACTAAAAAAACTAAAACAATAAAAAAACTAAAACGCCGTGTCAAAGATCTGCATCACTGGAAATAAGTAATGGGCGCTCACGTTGCTAATGCGCAATACATCTGTGTTTAGTGCTCCATAGTACGCTGCTCGCATGGATGGACCTTGTAAGAACCTAAGTCTAAGCCGATCCCGGCAGTTGGCCATACAGCCTGTGAGCGTCAAGCCTAGCCTGGCATGCAGGCCCAGAGCACGGGCGAAGAGCCATAGAGCCAGATGGCGTCCGTTAACTATGTTCCTGGTAGATTCTTCTTGCAAGTCGTTCGCTCCCACGCGATCTTGCATGTATACGCCACCCCGAAGCAACACTTTGCGCCCCTGCAAGGCGCTGTCTTTCTCCCCAAAAACTTGAAGAGGAACAGTTTCCCGAACACTATGAGCCTGCAAGACAGCCGGTACTTTTTGGGGCAGGGTCTTCAGGCACCCGGGGTTCCACGCAAGTATGAGCCTGGATGCCTTCTTTTCTCGACCTTCTGCCCGTGAGTCGGCAATATTCTGGAAAGAGTAAAACGAACGCAGGGTAGGACTTCGCTTCCATGGATAATTGCAACAGAGGCCAAGCAAACGTTAGTAATGGCGAACTGGTGGGGAGGGGAAAGGTTTCCATGACACGCCAGTAACTAACGGAAAAGGTGAATCTTGCCTCTCGGAATGTTTCTCGGTTCATGGATCCGAATAAAATGGCTCCTTTAGCGCCGCCATGTGGTTCGGAAGTGCTTGTACCGCACAGTTCCCTGCGGAATTCGGGGTTCTTGGGCAACCGTTGGCCCCGTTCCTGCAGGTAGAAGCTGGCGCAGAGGGAAGCACGGAGATGTTCCCTTCTTTGGGCTAGATCGTTCGGATGCCGCCCGTTTTGCTGAGCCGTTTCTAGAGGAAAGCTCTTTCTGCAAGAGAGTGAAATGATGATCAGAACTGCATTGAGGAATGCACTTTTCTTCACTCGAGAAATGTACATCCTCTCCCTCTACACACAGACGCAGGAAAGGCCCTCCTTTCCTGGTTAAAAAAGCGGACTAGTACAGTGTCAATTACTGTTATATTGTGTAAAGTAGTTAAAGCCCGTAGCTCTTTGTGGGTGCAGTACCACTGCATAATGATCCGAGGGTAAATCCGTGTGCTGAAGTGAATGCCGCGAAGGATAGTCAGTGCAAAACCACCGCAGTTTGATACATCCCGAACTCATTGGTTCATGCTTTCCTCAAGAAGTCATTCATAGCCGTTCGTTCATGCAAATTGTACTTTTGCTCCTAACGTGCTGACGTGGTGTCTAAAACTCTCGGTGGAGCAAGTGGTCCTAGTTGATTGTGCCTCGTTTCTGCAATGGGAAGTGTGAACGCCGGTCATAATTACTTCCGCGGCTCCTTCGCTGAGTGGGTGAAAAATGTGTATCTTGGCCTTTATTGGTTAAAGTACACTATTTACAAACATATTTGGACTCAGTTAATCATGTCTTGGAGTCAAACCGGAGCCTGGAGTGAGTGTTGCTATGAGTGAAGACACGTTACATGTGCTCGACGAATGCACAGATGCGTCGAGACAACCCAACTTGGTTGTACTTGAATACATGAAATAGTTTATACAGTGTTGTTATGGTTCTATTTCTCGATTAAGCAGCTGCTTAATCAAATATGGAAAGGTGGGGACAGACGGCTGACGACGACACCACACCAACCCCACCGCTGGCTGCAGCCCCCGTTTCTTGCAATAAGATAGATGTCCCAAGGTCTAGCAGATGAGCGTCCCATTCAAAAAGCCAATATTAGCTTGAAATTACCGTAGGGAGAAAGGCATCTTCGCCAGTTCCAGAGGGAAGACAATACCGCCGAAAGATGCGAGGATTCCCCTCTAAGGCACCCTATTGGACCGTTACAGATTTTTTTCGCATCGCCACCTCTATGAATCTGTTTTCGATTGCAGACCAGGTCATGACTCTTTAGGGCTCTTGAAGGTGCGCGTCTGCATGTACAGGCCGTCGGAGGGCCGAAGATCGGTGATAGCCTCCGGGATTGGCTGCTTGGCTGCTGAAACTTCTCTTCGCATTTGCAGGGACCATGGCTGGGGCCATGTGGTCTTCTGAGAGCGGGGGACGGCAGGCGTTGTTCAAGGAAAGGGGAGCAAATCACGCGCGGGCAGGTCCTCGCTGCCGTTCTGATTGCAAACCGTCCACGACGGTAGTGGGAATCAGCGGAGCTTGCCGCAAAAACGTCACTTCCAACGATCGGAAACGCGAATTGGACTTGACGGTGGATTACAGCGACAAGGAAAATGCATGCAGCAATGTAGGGTGCGGTGAAACCTCCACGCCAATCTCCAGAAGCAGTAGCAGCAGCTGCAATAGCAACGGCAGCAGGCCGCCGAAGCTTCAGCGACGGCTCAGTAGCAGGGTATCTGCTGCGCATAGCCTATCTAGTGCTCATCCTGCACGATACAGGAAAACAGATGATTCAGGGGGCGATGCCCCTAAGGTACACCGTGAGTTGCGGGGCCTCATTCTTGAAACGCCTTTAAAGAGCCGCCGAATGTCTGCATATTTCCCGGACTGGAGCCTCAATCAAAAGTTGGATTTGCTACTCAAGATGGGGATTGTAGCCACGACCAAGGTAAACGAGAGTGAGGAAGTTCATACTCTCAGCATCTGTGGTCAGTTCGCAGAAGAGAATCATTTGGCCATGCTGCAGGACAGTGACAGGGTTTCCTACTACAGAAAGGTCAGAATTATGTGCATGAATACCTCCACTTCCGGTCTTTTATTCTGTTGTCCTGTTTGTCGTCCATTGTGGAGCTGCTGTAGCTTATTCGCTCAAAACGGACAATGGCTAAATAGCTGCCCACGGCCGATGATACTTTTTAATTAACCTCAAACAAGCAGCAGAGACGTTCTTCGAGGACGCTTATTCCGTTGGTAGGATATAAGCATGGGCATGGTTTTGAGTGGGAGAAATGGGGAAGCCCGTCGTTTCTGTCTTCTTTGGATGTTCAGGCGATGAACTGGACAGGCGAAGCGAAGAGTGGCGGCAAGAAGCTCGTAGAAGGCCGTCGCGTTCTTGAAATAGGCACAGGCCCTATATGCTTGCTATCCATAAACGCAGTAAATGCAGGCGCCCAGCACGTTGTCGCTCTGGAGGCCTCCAGGCCTTCCCACTGCCGTGCAAAAAAGTTCGTTGAGGCCATAGGCATGAGCCACAAGATCGACATACTGCACGGATACTCGAAGCGTGTCCCTGCTGCCCTGTTCAAAAATCCAGAAGTTGTGATACACGAAATTATTGGCGACTTTGCTTCACAAGAGGGTGAGCTGTTGCTCAATTTCAACAAGATTCGTTCGAAAAATTCATCTTCAGAGGGGGTGGATAAATGGAGGGGATCCCTTCCAACTGGTTCCCAATCTAGGTCTGCAATGCATGTGCAGACGTTTTGTGGAATTTTCTTCAGGGGTCGCAGATGCGCTCCTCGATGTGCAAGAACGGACAGGTTCTATTCCACTGAGCATTCCATTTGGTGCCGAAACGCTCATTTGCCCTGCCAGCTTGCCGGAACCGGAGCACTTTCTCTATCCTGCTCACTCGTACGAAGTAAGCGCCCCCTCTGTACCTTTGTGTACTTCACAACTGTGCAGTCCCGAAATTCTCTCATCGCCTGCCCTCCCCTAAATATGGCCTTCCTCAGCCCTTTGCACCCGAGTGAACATTGTACTAGCTTGGTCGCTTTCGTGCCTCAAGTGTTGCAGGTGGCTCAGTGGATTGGTAGATTGGTTGCTATGCAAGCGACAAAAAGCTCCACCAGAGCACTAAGAAAAGCGTGCATAAATGTTTGATGCGTTATTTCGAATGCAAATGTTTGCAGGGCCGAAGTATACTTTCTCCGCGTCGTATTCTGTTACAGTCTGTCCGGCTGAACACAAGTCATTTGCTGCTTTGCGAAGATTTCCAGGCATTTGAGACGCTCAAATTTCAGGATCCTATGAAAGACCAGATGGAACAGAGAAGAGTACTGAACTTCGTCATCAGCAGACCTGGTTGTATGGCTGGTCTGCTCGCTGTTATCAAAGTGAGTACCAGACTACCTCCAACCTGAACAGGTCTGGCCGAGTCTTAAAGGCTGCAAAGAGCGACTTGCGTTGCCTGAGACGGGAATGTCCCCACATAAACGCGTCTACGCACCTGTAGCAAGCTAGCGGGAAGTATGTGTGCTGACAAGATTCACTTCCGGCGTTGTGTTCAGATTGAAATTTACCCGGGTGTGTTTTTCGGGACGTTCCGGAATGGGGAGACGGACTCGTGGTACACGTCATTGGTGCTGCTGCCGGAGGAGGTGAAAGTGGAGCCCGGAGATACCATTTGTGTAGAATCTTGCGCAGACATGCGGAATTATTCCAAAGTGCGCAGCTCCAAGCAGCCTCAGAAGTCGGGCTCTAAGACGGACTCACGCCCTGTTCTTGTCTCCAAGCCCACGTACTCGTTCACTGTCACAGTGTTCAAACCGTCTTTCAGCTTCCGCAGACCCTTTAAAAGTTTTTCGCCTATTATTGTTCCCTTCGAGGAGCAGGCGCCAGTCCTTTGTGGCGCTACCCGCAGGTACGCAGACAAACGGTAGCAGTCGTTTGTCAATGCTACGCTGTATCGATTTTTGGGATTGCTTACGAGCAGTTTGGTTTGCTTATTTGGTATTTTCCGTTTGCCAACAACTCCGTATGAATGATGTGTCATAGTTGTCCCCGTATGCGTACAAGTATTCGCAAAGCTTGAAGAGTTGAAACTGCAGAGGCTGCTGTGCCTTTCCGTACGGGAAGATCAGCGTTCTTCTCGAGAAAGGAGCCTTTCTCTAGTCAGGCGCGTCTTGCTAGGAGAGCGTCGACCCAATGTGGATGATTCGTGGGTGTGGAACATGCCCTTTTCCGCATCGTTCCTGTAGATATGTGGACACTTCGTCATGGATAACCCGGGGGTATTACGAGCAGGTTCCTCCATGTGTACTTCGCCGTGCACCTCATTTTGGCGCACTATACCGTACTGATGTCCGAATGCACTGCAGTAATATGCTAACTAGCCTATTTGGTTCCCATTAGAAGTCTCACATAGTATGCAGGTGGGCCGTGTGACAGATAGCGGCTCTAACAACACCTCCACCTAAACCAATACGATGCCTCCACCAGAGCGGCACATACTTCTGTGTGCAGCTACGGCAATTCTTACATACGCTACTATCTGTGCATGCCGTTTTTGGCAGCTGGCAATTCTGTTCCTTTGCAACAGCTACCCTACACTCCCCGCGCCGCAGGCAAGGGCACCGCACTAGTACGTCTACACGTGGCGAGCGCAACAAGGTTGGAATTACACCCGCTTCTGTGCGCTTAAAGGCTTAAATATTGTGGGCTCGACGTGTTCGCAGTTTCGGGCATGCAACGTGACATGCCTACGACACAAATCCAAGCCCGAACCTCTCAACAGGAAGTGTATTATAAAAAAGGCAGACATGTATTTACACTACATTACATTGTCCGCCACGTTGAGATGTACACAAGGCAAACTGTACGCCCCCATTGCCGACTGCATGCGGCATATGTCATATCAACGTGCCATACCACGTCAATATATAGGGATAGCCAACTTCCACCCCACACGGAGTATTTACTGCTGTGCAGCTGCAGGGTCCGCAACACGGCCGCTAAAAAGAATAAGATTGGTGTCCCCATCTACGAAGCGCAGCTGGAAGATGAAGGGTTTATCCACCGTAACGTGGATTGGTGTCTTTGGCATGGGCATGGCGCGCAACATCATGATCATTGCAGATGCAGCAGTGGCTTCTGTGCCTTCCTCGTTCACGTCGATATCTGCCTGATGCACAAAAGAAGAAACGAAGAGGTCTCGGTCTCCAGTGATGCCTGTGAAGTCGGCCTTTGCCATATCGAACATGTCCGTGGCTCCCAGCCTGCCGAAAATCTCTGTCAGGTCGACCTTGTTGTCATCTGCGGACAACTTGAACTTCGGCAAGGTCAAAAACAGTTCCTCTTCGAACGATCTGTCCATAGCTGAGCTCTCCATGTCTGCAAATGTTTTCTCCAGAATCTGGGGGTCACTGATCATCGATTTCTCGAAACTGGCAAGGTCCTCGGGCATCACGATATACAGGCGAAGACGAGGGTCTGTGTAAGGCAGCCCTACTGCCAACGCTTCTCTCTTCATAGATACCAAAAGAGGTGCCTTGTCCAGCTTCCCCTTCATGAACATCACCTGTTTAGGACCAGAGGGTGTGAAGAAGACACCCTGGCTTGTGGATGCACCTTCGAACTGCTGCAGCCATGGGGCTTTGAAGTACAGTGCATTCACCAATACAAGGCGCGTCTGTGCCCCGAGAGCGGAGGGGCTAATGAGGTTCTTAATGTGGTCGCGCGTGGTAGTAGCGACGAACGTATTGATTTTATCGGCGGCAGCTACGCCGTCTGAGAAGTCGAGAGTTTCTGCACTCTGCTTCTCCTTCTCCAACTCTTGCTTGAATTTGTTGAACTGCTTGTTGTCCTCCAGTCCAGGGTGAACGTAGAGGCGGTTTGCAACGTCGACGGCGACAGCACCATCTTTCTGCGGTGGCTGCATAAGCTCGGGGATGTCAAAGCTCTCCGTGGGACCAACGAGTGCATCCATCTGCTCCCGGGTTTCCCCCGCAGCACCCCTCTGTGCAGTGTGAAAAACGCTAAAAATACTAAATGGGGAAAATACGAAATTCGGCTTCGCCTCCAAGCTAGGTCCGGCAATTTCGCCATAGAGGCGCTCTGCCGTCGTGGTGGAAGGGTCCATTGCATAGACTGTGGAACCAAGCGAAATCGCAGATGCTATGGCAGCAGCCGGGCTAAGCCGAATTAGTTTACTTAAAAGTGCCATTTTGGGCTAACGGCGTCCGTCTCAGCCAACCGCAATAGAAACCCGCAACGGGAGAGGCTGCTATGCTCACGACCGGCTGCTGCCGTATATGACCAGAGAAAGTTGTGGCTCCAGAGCCGGGCAAGGAAAACAATTAAAAGGCGAAATAAACAAAAAGCAAGAAAAACTAAGTCAACTGTAGTTACAAAAAAGAAATGTTATCCAAAGTTCAGCGAGAACAACCGAAGCACCAGCGAACGCGTTCGCCTTGCTTTCTGTTGTGATGAGGCTCTCGCTCGTTGGCCTGTCGTGGGATCATGGCTCTCGGCTCACTGAGCGAAAACAGCAGCTGCATCGTCTCCTATGCAGACTATACAGTTTTAAATAGAATTAAGAAATAGTATATAGTAATGCGCACAATAGTAGCAGTATCTCGGGGACTGTAACCTGTGACAACAGGGCAGCTGGTTGCAAGATACCCAGGAAACCGATTGTCAAGTTTGCAATCGCAGCCGCATTAATAAGGCCGAGGGAATCGATTGACGAGTTAGTTCGTATAAAATGGTGTGTTTTCCATTTGCTGGGTTTTGAGTAGCCTCCCAGCTATGTGGCGGAAACTCGTGCAGAGCACGTGACTGGTTGGCGGCTCCTCGACATCCTAGGACTACCGCGAGCTGCAGTGGAGAGAAAACGCTAACGAAGAGGCTTCCATCGATAGAGCTGACTGTTTACCCCAGTCTTCTGTCTCCGTTCATTTTGAGCTCAGCGAGTACAGCCCCCGGAGGTGCTTGGGAGGAGCTGGCCTGGCGTGGGCAGCTAAGTACCTTGTTGCAACTGAAAGTGCAAAACAGCACCCCGAGCAATAATAAGCACGCCATTCTCACTGTACGTACAAACGCTGTAGCGGGTTGCTGAGAATTGTTGCTTGTGTTCCTTCAGTGTACTAGGGTCGGGTAAGGGTTCGTCAACCCACAACAGACAAATTTGTCAAGGTTGCACAGACTACGCTACTGACCCTCTTCAACATCCTACGCCTTCTAAAATGCAAGGAGTGGCTTCAGGGGGAGTGGATCATATTGTGGCGGTTGTGTGTCGCCTGACTGATCGCAAGAGCTTCTTTATTAGCCGTTACATTCAGCGCAGTGCTGTACGCAATTAATCCTCCATCGTCAAGCACCACATCCTGAAAAATGTGCGGTTATTTAGTCTACACAGGGATTTGTAATGAAGTTGTAATGGGAATTAATGATAACTTTCGGCACTGACTACTATTCAACGACCGTTGATAGCTGTGAGAAAGCACTAACAGAACAACCTGTTAAATGCGTCGAAACGCAGCTGAGACCCTTTCAGCCCACAGCGGGTTTCTGAACCCAGCAGAGACAGGAAGCCATCTTCCTATGCATGCAAAAAAAAAAAAGAACAGGCACTTTTACCTGAATCATCACCGGTCATGAATTAAAAGCGTCAAACGCTTTTTCCGTTAAAAACTGGAAGTACTAACAATCCGTTGAGACCCTTCAAATCCCACAAACTCTTTAGGATAGTGCGGTGACGAGTTGCCCTGGCATTGACTCGCGTCACACACGTTGCTCCTACTGCTTCGGTACGGTAACCCCACAAGCAAGCAGACACGGGGTACCTTGTATTCACTACACCAAAGGCAATTGCAAGCTATGTTTACTTACTCTCAGCTTGGCTCATGAGGACAACAATTACCAACTTGAAGCAGAACATGCTTCACATTTTGACGCAGTTGCCGGCTACAGAACTTTGCAGGCTTCCCACCTTAAACGCTCAATTTTCCGTTTTCTGCTCCATTTCACATTAGGCGTGAGCTGGAAAGAAAGGTCGTCTCGGGATGATGAAGAAAAATTCACCACTTTACTGCATTGCATTTTAGTACAGGCTGCCACGAAGGCGAGAGGTATCACCATACACATGCGAACTACTCAGCTTTCTAGAAGTCCTTTGAACGATCATTTCGCAGGATTAATTCTTAATTATACAATTTATGCTGTAAAAGATACGCACAATTTGTGAAGGTACGGCAGACAGCGACAGTGGTTAGAAATGGGGCCCCTCTCGTTAGAGCGTTTGATCCGTGGGGCATTTGGCTTGTCGGTGTTCGTCTTGAGCAAAAAATTGTGGCGTACTTCCAATGCCTTTATTTTCAGAGATTTCCTTCTTTCTAGGTGGTAGACAGAAGGGAAAATAGCCCTTACCTCCTTTAGAATACGCGTTGTGTCACCTCCGACACACCGGCTGAATCCCTTGGAAACTTGGCTGTTCCTGTCCTATGACTCATCATTATTCTCCGTGTTGCTATTCTTTGACACATTAATGGTATTTGCGGTCTGAAAAGGGAGTCAGGGCAAAGAAGTTCCGTGTCAAACGGCAATCACGGCAACAGCCACGAGCTCAGGCGCTGTGCAGCCAGCATCGCCGAGGGTAGTAGAAATAAGTACAAATTCGAATTAACGTTATTACACCGGCACTTACGAAGGTTGCGGCGGCGGATCAGCTGGGGCCCAGCGGGCACGACGCAGTGGCAGTCGGAGCAACTGCACTGACGCCATTCTCTCTATCGCCACACGTTAGACACACAGGCTGATTGATCATGATGGGAGTACCTCCTGCTGAGCGTCTTCTCGCGTTGGCGGTGGTTGTATGCGTGGGCCTCTTATCGCTTTTTTCCGCGGCAGAGGTAAGGAGGGTAGCAGAAGCTAGCCCTAGATGTTACCGTCAAGATATGATGGGAGACTAGCCGGTCCAGCTGCATAGCTTTTGTGCCATTTCAATTTCTTTTTGCAACAACTCAGTCACAGGAATGGACTCATATTTGTATTCCCCTTCAGCAACTGCAGCAACCGCAGCAACCACAGAAGTATCTTTTATGCCTTTTGATGTTGTTTTTGTAACGAAACAGCCAAAGGAATGGGCTCATATCTTCATTCCCCTTCAGAAATTCTCCCTCCAGCTTTGCCTTTCCCCTCTCATCTGCCCCATGACACCTACATTGTCTTGTCAACTCCCCTGCGCAGCTTTGTTTCGTCTTTCACAACGCACAAATTTTAGCTGTGTGGTTACCAGCGTTCACCAGTAACTGAATATCGGTGCGGCTGAGGTGATGTGCTCGCAGGCTAGCAGTCAGATGTCTTTGACAGGCTACAGGCCTCTGCAGTATAAAGCGGCGGCGAACTTCCCGTTGGGCCCCTGGGGCCGCGTTTATCTCCAGGGGGCCCCTTTGTGCACATGCGAAAAGTTGTTAGACGGCTTGGGAGGAGCGACTACACCTACCTCCCGATTCCTCTGCGTTTCAAGGGCAACGGCTATCAACTCCCAGCAGGTAAGCCCGATACATCTAGCATGGACATGTAGCTTAGTTGTGTCCTTTCCTTCTTGTTTGTATTTTGTGCGGACACGAACGTGAATGTGCAATTCTGTACGTCCCGCGTGTTGATTTTGCAAACGGCTGGCAATAGTAGCATCGCATGAAGCGAGTGCATATCATGCTTTGCAGTTTTCCTTGCTTTGTGCCGAAGGTGGAGAAGCTGTTGGGTATGTCGCATTTCGTGCTGCTGTTGCTGCCCCCGATAGGGGTTCCCCTGAACGCAGCAGCAGCAGAAGAAATAAAACAAATGGAGAAATTGCTGCTCGACAGACACAGCGCTGCTGCTTTTGCTTTTGCACGGGAGACAAAAGATGCAACAGCGTTGCTCGAGAGGCTGAATATTGATGGTAAGGAATAGCAGGCGTGCATCTCAGTATCTGTACGCGGATGTGTGAGAGCATGCAATTATTTTTACGTACTTAATGCAGTGTATCCTTAAATAGTGGAAAACGGATGCTGCTGCACACCTAGATAATGCGGACTGCTGGTCGTTACGTTTAACTGCTGCTAGTTGCTACGAGCTACTTCTCCTGCCACCGGTCCCCCATGCTCGAAATTCCGGCTGCTATTAGCTGTTGCTGCGCTTGCTGACTCCTGCCGCTCCCTCCTGTTGTTGGCGCCACCTCAGAGGAGTACGAGAACGCTCCCGCTAGGACACGTATGCTGCGGCCCTTCTTAACGGCACACAGCTCTTTGGTCACGGAGCTGCAACCAATCAAGTCTGTCAAGGGCGTGACGCTGACGGTTCGTCTGCTGCATTTGTCTTTGCGTGCACTTGGGCCTGCCTGTCGCTGCGAAGGCAGATCCAATAAACAGCGTCGGCCGGACGTAGAAATATCTGTTTATGCGTAGTAGTGATGATATGTTTGTATTTTCGGGCCAGAGGGTATACGCAATCAGGGTTAAGGGGTTTAAGTTTTGGCCCTCTGTGGGCAATGGACTATCATCATGGCTAGGTCAGTTATGCATGTATTTTTTATGGTGCGACTTATTGGCGCCGGTTTCACTTTGAGACGTGTTCATTGTAGCAACAGTATTGCATTTTGTTTGACCTGGTGGCTTACTTGTGAGGGATTTACGGTCTACATGTCGTGTACAAGTCGTGTTTCAATTTCTTTTGATGAACGAATTTATTTCTTGTTGCTTGTTTTTGTTCAGTCTTGGCTCAACGGGCAGTCTGGGCCAGAAGGCGCTGCCCCTCCAACAATTGTATTTGTGGCGCATCACGACGCCTTTGCTGCAGTTCCCGTGAGACATCCTACAATCGTTTAATCCGTGTCAGCTTTCCCTAGGGTAGGAAGTACATTTTCGAGCCGTGCCTAGTGTGCATGCCCCTCCAAGGTGCATGAGCATCCTCTTCACGTTATAAGGGTGACGACGATTCCAGAATCCCTTGTGCTTTCGTGTGCGCAGCATTTTGCGACAGGCGTCAGCACAAGCGCGAGTGGACTCATCAGTAAGAGCTGGGCGCCATTGCTTCTTGAAGGGCTCGTGTGTGCTCACGAATATGCGTGCATGTATACGCGCCATTACACTACAAACGGGTACTCCTGGTGTTCTTGATGGAGTATTCGTGCGTAGATGCATATGCACTTCGCACTGTTTGTATAAAGTTCCTCCGCACCATAGAGCAGGTGCTGAGAGAATGCCAGCGCTTACCTTCAACGCTGCAGACGAAGCTGCAAGCGCTTCAGAAACCACCGGCTCTTGTCGCAAGTGAATAGGTTTTTATTTTTTCGTTATCAAGAGGCTTTGTTAGAACGTTCTTAAATTTGATGCTCTGTATCTGGTGTCATTCGCATGCAGCTCTCATGTGGCTGGCTCGGGAACTGAAGAAAATTTACAAACAGGAACCTCTCAAGTACAGCGTTGCCTTCGTATTGGCGGATGCGAGCGCAATGAACTACGAGGGACTTGCGGAGTGGATTGGCCGCACAGACCCTAGGTGAGGTGTATTCAGTTGTGAAGGCAATTCACTCATGGGGCTGGGGTTCTACAGCATTTAAACTGGATGCTTGAGCAGCTGCGTCCTTACCTGTTGTTCTTTGCCTTGCAGCTGCACGAACACTGCATGCGCCCACATATGATGGTAGCAGCGCGTAGGCACCCGTGGCATTGATTCTCAGTGGGTTTTGGGTAGTTAAGTTCCACCATGCGATTTTTTTAATGCGGAGCGGAAGGCTCAAGTAAAGTAATCCTTCTGTCTGTATAATTCTGTCGTTTTTAATGTGGCACCGCAGACTGCTGAACGCCACGCGATACGTCCTATGTTTGGACAATCTGGCTTCTAGCTCTTTGAGCCTACACACTCCAAAAGCATACAAAGACCCCGAGGCCTCGCGTTTCTTACAGGTTCGTCTAGCAGTGAATAGTTGGCGATTGGCGCTATCTCAGGCTCGGTGCTTCCTGTGCAACTTGTTTTGAGTGTCTGTTCTGTACGTGCTGCTGCTGACGAATTGTTGGGTGCAAATTGTAGACTTTGGAGAAGGCTTTGAAGGAGGAAGGCGTACACATGAATACCCGCCCAAAGAAGATCGCTGCAGGGGACAAGGTGTTGTCTTTTTGGCCTCATGAACATTTCACAAGGGCGAAGCTCATTGCTGGCACACTCTCAGCAGAGCCTGAGCTCAAACACCTGTGGAATAGAAGCTCTCTGGCGGACGACAGGTAAAAGCAGCTAGTTGTTATAGATGAGCCGCTTGCTGTTGATTGTAGCCGATACTTCATGTAAGCATCGACAGATGGAAACTGGCACGGGCTTTTCTAAATTGTGGTGGCCTGCGCTCATCTTCTTCTGTTTTGCGTTGTGTGTTTGTCCGTTTCCCACTCCGTTGTGCTGCCACAGCCTAAGTAAAGACGCTCTTGTAAAGACTGTTCGGGGCCTTTCAGAAGGCACTGCACGATTTTTGGCCAACTCGAAGGACCACAAAACTCGCTTGACATTCAAGGGGGACGGAGAGGCTTTGAATGATTTCATCAGCTCATGGGTTCAGTTATGTAAAAAGACCCCCAGGCAAGCTGATGCTGACACAGATATACTTGCATGCATGCACAGGCATTATTGCATCCGTGAAGCACCAACGCGCTGTTTTACTGCAAATAGGTTCAAAGGCACATGTCGAAGCCCATGCATCCAGAAAGCGTTATTGCCGTATGAGAATGAATGTATTTGCTGTGCAGGATCGTACTTGTTCCTGTTTGGTCTTAGCACATTTTCACTGCCAAATGACCGCACAACTAGCTATCCAACTAGCTCTCCATCTTGCTGCTTGAGCGTTCGCTACATTTGTATCTGTGTCTAGATATATCCGTCATGCTGTGTGTGAACTTGTCTTACTTCAGGTTCTTCGCCTACAGAAATGTAGATGAATACATGGGTTCCTCCTCTGCAAACCGTGTGTTTTTGAGGTCCTTGGCTGATGAGATGGAAAACTCCGGATTGTCTACTGAAATGCACGAATTCGACGTAGACTTGGGCGGCTTCTCTTTCGCCTATGTACGGCTTGACAGCTGCTAGTTTTTCCCTACTTCTCCTGTGTTCGGATATTGATGCGGAGGCGGCAAAGTAAAAGCTACAAATAGCAGCAGTAGCTGCTTCCTTAGTTGATGACAATTGACACACTAGAATAGGCTTTGTCAACTGCGCGCGCTGCATCTACACCGTGAAGAGTGTAATGCGAACTGAATGGAATGTTCACGAGTTTCACCTCCACTAACTGTTTGTTTACCGTGTCTTTCTGCTACACCGGAGCCTGACAGGTATATGCTGCGTATGCGTAGTCTTGCCCAAAGTACTGCCTCTGTGTTGCTCGTTGTTTGCCTTCAGGAACCGCCTGTGACAATTGAAATAGCAGAGACGCGTTCTACTTTCTTCGACTGGCTTATTCTTCTTGGAGCTGCTGCATATTCCATTGCAATTTACTTGGCTATCCGTGGCGTCATGTCTACCAAGTTACTGGAGGGTGAGCCCCCATACACGGAGGCCAACATACATGTTGAGGACAACAGAAGTGTGCATGTACCTAGCGGGACATACGTAGAATGATACAAACATACATACGTACATACATACATATATGAGGAGTGATACAGATACTGACTGCGTGAGGTGAACAACGGTGGGGCTGCAGCAGGAGCCATTGCTTACTTACTCCGTCTTTTGGTGTCTCTCTCTTGCCTGTTTTTCCCTCTTAGGGGCATCCGCGTCCTTGAGCGCTGTCTCTCCCTTGAGCAGCCGAAATTCCCCTGGCTCTAATGAAGGGAAAGCGAAGATGTAGAAGTGTGATTAAAAGTGTGAATAGAATATTAAGCCTGTTGTTGCTTTTATTGACAAAGCTTTATTTGCATGTTAAGCACGTAACTTGCAGGGAGAGGGAATAAAGACTAGAAGTACGACGGATGCGTGTGAGTTAACCCCATGCATTTGATCTTCTCCTTCTCCCTCGCCCTCGCCTACCGTAAGAATACGCGCGGCTTGAGTATCGGATCTTCATTTTTGCCTCAATATCTTGGGCTTCTTTCCTCCACACCCTCCCCCTCCGCTTTCCCTCGATTTTGTTTTGCCGATATTGGAGCTTCCCTTGATCCAAAAAGTGGCAAACCGTCGAGCTTCCGCATGCAAGGAGCGCACCGAGGCGTGCTGCTTCCTCTTTAGTTTGCAGCGAATAGCACAGTGCTTAGATGTAAAGAATTGTGCTTTCGCTGTAACTGCCAACTTCTTTTACTTCTTATGCCACTAATTATTCTACAGCTGTCGGCAGTGTCGCTTCAATATATCTTTCTTTTCCCACCCTTCAGACTCTCGCATTAATATAGAGCCTCCCCTGCAAGTGCAGCAGCAGCTGATAGGGTACAACAACAAGACAGCAGAGGCTGCAGACGCAACACTCATAAATTACCTCCCTTGTTTTATTCGTCGTCTCCTTTTACTGACTTGTCCTCTAACCCTCTGTTTCCCACCCTAGGACTCGAAACCGTAAAACCCTAAACCCTTAACCCTAGGTAGTTCGTCAAAAGGCCCCCTTAGGGGTATGCAAAGAGGCAACAAGTAAAAGAGCATAAAAAGAATTAAGAGAGCAAATGCTAAGCGGCTGCCACATTTTCATTGAAGAGCCGCAGCAGCATCTGCTGCAGGGAGCAGCAGCAGCAACACTCGCTGCTCTGACACCTGCAGCAGCATGAGCAGCACCAGCAGCAGTTGGTGCTGCTCTCCCCTGAAGCAGTGCTACTGCCGTGGCACTGCGCCGCCCCGTTCCATCCAAGCTAGTGCATGAATTGCACGCATGTACTAGCTTGCATGCAGATAGCAGCAGGTAAGCAGGCCTAGCCTTCGAGAGCTGCGAGGATGACCTCTAATCGAGCTTGAGGGTCGAGATAAGTTACCTTGTTTCTCCCCCCGCTTCTTGCTGCTTTGCTTCTGCTTGCTGCTTTCTGCTGCTGCTGCCTCTGCTGCTGCTGCTTCTCTGATGCACGCTCCAGCAACGACTGCCGCAGCTCGTCTCCGCAGTGCAGCAAAGTATCCACTGAAGCAAAAGAGAAGATACCCAATTGATTATAACTTTCTAGTGTCCCCATTATGTCTGTCTCTTCTTCAGGGAAGGTGAGGCCCCATGGACCTGCTGCTGCTGCTGTTGTTGTTGTTGCTTCTGTTGCTCCTGCTGCTCCGGTTGCGTCGTCCCCAGCTGCAACGGCTTCTGAGCAGTACATGCAGCTCGTGCTGTTCGCATCATCCGCGTCAACGATCTCCACAGAGTCGGTAGGCGATGTAGGGAGGTCAACGGAGCTTAATTGCTGCTGGTGTTGCTTACCGCTTCCTGCTGCTGTAGCTGCCGCTAAGCTGCTGACGGCCAGGGAAGTAAGTCTCTGGGCGACCAGAACTGCCCTTTGGGCCCCCTCTGCGGCTCTTTGCATGCGTCTGCGGGAGGTGAGCCGCTGCTGCAGCGCGAGGGCCTGAAGGCGCCTGCACTGCAGCAGCGCAGCAGCAGATCCGTTGTCTAGACACCGCAGAGCCCCTGGTAGATCCCCGTGCTGCAGCAATGCAACAGCCCCTAGTGTAAGCTCTCCTACGAGGTCACATGCAGATTCAGCAGCAGGAGAAGGGACAGGTGACAGACATAAGGGAGCCATCTTGCCTACAGCAGCAGCAGCAAACGTGCATGCATCCGTGCTGCAGGAAGACGAAGGGCCCCCTCTCTCTGCCTTCCCCTCCATGTTCAAACTGCATGCTGCTTGGTCCCCTGCATCTGCTAGGGGCCCTCCAGCCACTTCTATCCACTTGAGGGCCCTTGCTGCAGCAAGGTAGGCCTTTAAAATGCTGCGTATGTGCTGCATGCGCTGTCTCCTGATCTCCTGTGGGTCAGCGGCAGCAGCAGCAGCACCGGCCCCCGAAGACAGGGCCCCCCCCAGGGGCCCCTCCTCTCTCCATGCCATAAGCTTACAATAAAGCAGATCTAATGCATGCAAAGGGGCGACTAATATGTCTCCTGCTTGTATATTTAAAAGCGACAGCAGCTGCAGCTGCTGCCCTTTGCTGCCGCGCTGCAGTCGCCATGCTGGCAGCAGCGGGGCCTCCGCTAGTCCCCACGGCAGCTCAAGAGGCTTCTCTAAAGGAGGAATAACAAAGTGCTGCAGCAGCAGCTCCTGCTGCTGCCACCGCTGCTGCTGCTCACAAACACTCTCCGTCCAAGGTGGCACTTCGTATGGCAATAATATGCCTGCTGCTGCTGTTGCTGCTGCTGCTGATGTTGCTGCTGGTGTTGGTGTGGCTAATTCTACTACTGCTGCATCTGCATCTCCTGATGCATCTGCATCTGATGCAGCAGCAGCTGCTACTGCTGCCGACACGGAAAGTTTCCCGTCCCCTGAGGTATCTCCCACTGCTCCAGCAGCAGCAGCAGGTGCTGCTGCTGCTGCTAGTGCATGCAAGTGACGCAGATAAGGATGGGTGCGCATAACAATATGGAGACAGTTAAGTGCTGCTTCAAGAGGAGGAGACACCTGCTCCTTGTGTGGCCCCACACCATCTAACACAAGACCCACAAAGCGGCGGTCTACTTGTATACAGAGGGCCCCCTTAAGGATAGCTATTAGTCTGCGGCAACAGACAGCAGCAGTAGCAGCAGCAGCAGCAGCAGCAAACATACACAACACAAACTATACACCGCAGCAACAGCAACAACAGCAGCAGAACTGCATACTCTGTAGCTAACAGCACACAGGCAGCAAACAATGCAAAGGAACAGCAGCTACACCAGCAACAGCAGCTGCTGCATCAGAAGCAGCAGCAGCAGCAACAACAACAGGATGACTATACCTTTGTATCAGTGCTTCCCTTGGGGGTTTAGACAATTCAACAAAAGAAACTAGGTTTCTCCATGTGTCTGCTGCATCATCATCGGGTGTACATGCACCTTTGCTGCGCTGCTGCTGCTGCTGTTGCTGCCTGCCTGCAGCAGCACCACCACTACTACCACCACGACCCGACGACTTAGCAGCAGCATCCTTAAGGGCATCCTCTATAAGGCTCTCTGCTGCTGCTCGTGCTGCAGCAGCATCCTCCCCGTCCCTCCATACAGCAATACATACATCAGGAGCAGCAGCAGCTGACGCTGCATTTGCTGCAGCAGCTCTTGCTGCAGCTGACGTTGCAGATGAACCAGTAGCAGCTGTTGCAGCATCAGCAGCAGGACCATCCCCTTGCGCGAAGGGGCCCCGGGGGCCCCCTTCCCGTCGCCGCAGCAGCAGCCGCTGCAGTTGCTTCTTTGACAGCGACCATAAGTCATAAATACTAAGACGTACAAGCGGCTGCAGCGGCGTGTCTCCTTGATCTGCTGCTGCTGCTGCTGCTGCAGGTGCTGCTGCTGCTGATGTTGCTGCTGCTGTTGTTGCAGCTCCTGCTGCAGGGGCTGTGGTAGGGAGAGCCTGCATGAGTCCCTCTATATGTGTTGCTTCTCTTAATGTCTCTTCTTCTGCTGCAGCAAAACAAGAAGCTAAAGCAGCAAGATTAATTAATTCTTTGCTGCAGCAGCCACGGGGTGTAACGACAACGAATACACCAGGAGGGGAGCATGCTGTATCCTCATTAGCACGGAGACGACGCTTCTTCTTTTCTCTTCCTGCTGCTGCTACACCTGCTGCTGCCCCGGCTGCATCTGCTGTTGTTCCCGCGGTAGCTGAGGCAGCTAGCGTTGTTACGGGCTGCCCAGCTGCAGCAGCTGCAGCAGCAGCACACGATCGTGCTGCAGCAGACAGCAGCTGATGAAGAGCAGCAGCAGCATCGTCATGCCCTCCTATCTCTGCAGCAGACACGGGCCTAAAAGCTACAGGCCATGTCTCCCTTAAGAACAGCAAATCTAATCCCCCTCCAGCCACCTGCTGCTGCTGCTGCTGCTGCAGCTGCTGTACCTGCTGCTGCTGTTGCTGCATTTGCTGCTGCTGCTGATCCCACTGAACTAACTTGTTCTCCTTTTCTGCCTCTCCCTCGTCTTGCTGCATGTGCTCTTCCTGCTGCTCAACTTTTGTCTTAATCTCTTCCTTGTGCTGCAAGTGCTGCTGCTGCTGCTGTTGTTGCTGCTGCTCGTGCTGCTGGTCAACTTGCATTGCATCTTCTGCTGGCTGTGACTTAACACGGTCCTCTGGGAGGTCCTTTTCCTCTTGGTGCTGCTGCTGCTGTTGCTGCTGGTGCTGTTCGTTCTTCTGTTGTTGTTGTTGCTGCTGGTGGTGCTGTTCCTGCAGCAGCTGCTGCCGCTGCTGCAGCACACCATTAAGAGCTTGGTTAACGATAGCAGCAAGAGGCTGGCAGCTGCGGTGATGCAAAGGAGAGAATCTTGCTGCTGCAGCATCAAGAGACACCCCAAGGGCCTCTAGTACCTGTGACTCACTGATAGTTGCTTCTCCGTCTGCTGCTGCTGCTGCTGCTTCTCCTGCTGCCCCTGCTGCAGTAGAATCAGAGGGGGCCAGACACCCCGTTACTGTCCATCGGGCTCGCCGCCGACACCGAGTTGTCAATACACCTGAACGAACACACCCCACATGCGAAGCAGCAGCTGCAGCTGCAGTAGCAGCAACACGACAGCAGCAGCAACACGACAGCAGCAGCAACACCACAGCAGCAGCAGCAGCAAGTGGGCTATTTACCTGCTGCCTCGATAGCAGCACGAAGAGCTGCTTCTGATGTAAAGACAAAGGGCCCCGATAGATATACACTAGGAGCACCTCTGCATGCACCCCAGCAGGAGGGCCCCTCAGGTGCTGCTGCTAGCAGCTGCTGGAGATATGTAGAGGGGGAGGGGGTGTCAGCAGCAGCAGCAGCAGCAGAAGCAGCAACAGAAGGAAGCAGCAAAGAACAAAGCCTATCTAACCATTGGCGACTTGCTGCTGCTGCTGCATGCTGCTCCTGCAACAAGCGCAAACGCTCCTGTTGCTCCTGCTGAAGCTGCTGCTGCTGTCGCTGCTGCTGCTGTTGCCGCTGCTGCTGCTGCTGCCGACGCAAACTCTCTGCGTCCTGCTGCTGCTTCGACGACTGGTGCGGCGCCTTAGAAGAAGCCCCTCGGGAGGATGTCTTGCTGCTGCTGCCGCTGCTGCTGCTGCTACTGCTGCTGCTGCTGCTGCTGTTTGCAGGCGAGCGAATAGAACCTGTACTAGCTCTCGCTTTCCTGTCCCGAGGAGAAGCTCGCGTTGCTGCTGGTGCTGCTGTTGCTGCTGCTGCTGCCTTGCGTTGCCCCCCAAAGATTTGGCTCCAAGGGCCAGTAAGCTCCCGACTATTCCCTCCGCGACGTCCTTGCCTCTCTTGGGGTACCTCCTTTTGCTGCTCCTGCTGCTCCTTCTGCTGCTGCTGTTTTTGCTGCTGCTGTTGTTTTTGCTGCTGCTGTTGTTTTTGCTGCTGCTGCTGTTGCTCCTGCTGCTCCTCCTGGCCATCGTCGTCAACATCTATAGTCTCAACACTCGCAGAATCAGCAACAGGAGGAAGTCGCTTTTGACCTTTACCAGACCTCTCGGAGCTCTCAGCAGCAGCTGCTGCAGCTGCTGCCGCAGCAGCAGCAGCAGCAGCAGCAGCAGATGCCTTTCTGGCCTGCATGAGCCTGCGGCTTCTCTTGGGGCCCGTTGGCTCGTCTTCAACAGCAGCATCTGCAGTAGCTGCAGGTGCAGCAGCTGCAGCAGAAGCACCATCGTGTCTGCTGCTTCTTGGCGAAGCTGCAGCAGGAGCAGCAGCAGCAGCAGGAGCAGCAGATGCAGCAGACACATCCACCATGCGGCTTTTCCTCTTACCCCTTGGAGGGGTTGATATTACAACATCGCATGCATCGGACAGCACAATCCCCTCTTCCTGCTGCTGCTGCTGCTGCTGCTGTTGCTGCTGTTGCTGCTGTTGCTGCTGTTGTTGCTGTTGCTGTTTCGTGCGTTTCTTGGCTGGCTTCTTAGGGGAGGGAGGCGGCGGGCAGGAGGGAAAGAAATGATGAAGGGCCCGCTGCTGCAGCTGCTGCCCCTTTGTTGCTGTTGCTGTTCCTGTTGCTGCTGTTGCTGCTGCCGACTGCCGCCGTTCCCGCTGCGTCTCCTCATTGCTGGTACTCCCACCCTCTGCTGCGTCATTGTCTTGCTCTCCTGCTGCTGCTGTTGCTGCATCAGCAGCAGCAGCAGGTGCTGCAGCAGCAGCATCAGCAGCAGGCTGGGTGTCTCCATCCCCCTCTGGAGCTACTGCTGCAGCAGCAGGAGGAGAGGCATCTGCGTCTTGTATTTCTGGTTGTGCTGTTGCTGCTGATGTTGCTGCTGCTGTTGTTGCTTCTTCTTCTGTTTCTGCTGCTGCTGCTGGCTGCTGCGTTGCTGCTGCTTCTGCTGCGGGCTCGGTGGTGCTCATTATCCCCTCCACTTTATTCGCAAGACAAGTGGCTGCTGCTGCTGCTGTTGCTGCTGCTGTTGCTGCTGCCGCTGCTTCCGTTGCTGCAGAAGATATATAAATGAAAGAGAGGAAAGGTACTGGGAATAAGCACACCGAGGCTTGCTGCTGCTGCAGCAGCAGCAGCAGCAGGTGTAGCTCTGTGGCTTGTGCTGCTTCTCGTTGTGCCTACAGTGCAACAGCAGCAGAACGGGGCTGGCAATCACTTCATTGCTGTTTGCTGCTGCTGTTGCTGTTGCTGTTGCTGCTTGTCCTGCTGCTGTTGCTGCTGGTGTTATTGCTGCTGGTGTTGCATATATGCGCAACGAACAACAGGGAGCCTTGTAGCCGTTCCCCCTGTTATAGCTTCTGCTGCTTCTGCTGCTGCTGCTGCTGCAGCAGCAGCCCCAGCAGCAGCAGCAAGAGCAAGACCAACGGAGGCAGCAGCAGCAGCAAAAGCAGCAGGTTGGGTCCTCTCCTTGGTATCAGACCGTGTGTGGGGTGTTTTAGCTTTTCTCTGCTGCTGCTGCTGCTCCTTGCTGCAGTCTTCTGCTGCAGCAGCAAAAGCCCTAAACCCTAAACCCTAAACCCTAGCCCCAGGTGCTGCAGGTATTAAAGGAGAAAAAAGAATAAATAAATTAATTAAAAGGGAATTAAATAAAAGGAAAATAAAGACATAAAAAGATGCATGCATGCTGCAGCAAATGGTGGGGTTGTTGTTGTACATACCGCTGAGTGTATGCAGGGAGGGAAGTATAATTCCTCTTCTTCTTTTTATTTATTTGTTTATTTATTTATTTTATTTATTTATTTGATTTAATTTATTTATTTAATTTAATTATTATTTACTTTATTCAATTCATTCAATGAATTTATTCACGCAATACAGCAGGTAGGCCAACAGTAGCTAGTTGGGTACCACTTGCTGTCTTGCAGCAGCAGCAGCAGCAACAGCAGCAGCAACAGCGGCGGCAGC
>NW_013565155.1:0-2500 GCF_000499605.1 Eimeria maxima | reverse complement strand
ATTATATATATTTATTTATATCCTTTTATTTATTTATATTTATCTATTTATATTTACTATATTATGCATGCATATCTATATATGCATCTATTTATACATTATATATACATATACACCTTATGTATCTAGCTGCTATATAAGACACAGATACGCAAAATAAGAGAGCAGCAGCAGCAGCAGCTAGCTAGCTAGGTAGCTAGCTAGCTAGATGCAGCAGCAGCTAGATACACTGGAGACATTGTCTCATATACTGCAGCAACGCATGCATCTAAATAATCCCTGCAGCAGCAGATGCAGCAGCTGCTGCTAACTTGCTGCTGCTGCAGCAGAGCAGATACATGTGAGCTGCTGCAGCTAGCTGTGTTCTTACTGACGAAGACCCCAGCTAGCTAGCTAATTGCAGTAGCTAGCCAGCTAGCTAGCTAGCTAGCTATTGCTGAGGATCGTTATGCTGTGCTGCATGCACAGCACATACAGTTAAATAATTATATGTATTTATTTATTATTTATTTTTATTATTGTTATTTATGGTGTACGTACACCTCAGCTATGTGCTGCTGCTAGGTTCTCAGGTGTATAGGCAGCTCTAATTAAGGGAAAGAGAGCTGCCTATACACCTGAATCCCTCCTTTAATATAATTTATTTATTTATACTGTGCATGCAGCACCGGGTAGCCATACTCAGCAATAGCTAGCTATCTAGCTGACTAGCTAGCTAGCTAGCTAGCTAGCTAGCTACTGCAGCTACCTAGCTAGCTGATTATATTGCTGCTGCATGCAAGGGGGGAGACAAAAAAGAATAAAAAGAAGGGACAATTATAAGACAACAACAAAGACACGAATAAAAAAGAAATTAAATTAAATTAAATAAAAAATAAATAAATAAATAAATAAATAAATAAATAAATAAATAAATAAATAAATAAATAAATAAATAAATAAAATTAAATAAAAAAAAAGAGTAAAGATAACCACATAGAAGGTAAAACCCCACAGACACCATTTCTGCGTAATGCAGCTAATCGTCGACTAACTGCAGCAGGATCTACTTGCTGCTGCTGCTGCTGCTGCTGCTGCTGTTGCTGCTCCTGCTGCTGTTGTTGTTGCTGCTGCTGGGGAAGGTGCTGCTGCTGCTGCTGCTGCTGCAAGCGTCCTGAAGCTAAACCCGCAAAAATGTTCGCTTTCGGGAGCCGCGCTGCTGCAGCAGCAGCTGGAATTGCAGCAGCAGCAGCAGGGGCAGCAGCAGCAGCTGCTGCTGCCCCTGCTGCTGCAGTAGGTGATGCTGTACCAGATGCTGCAGGTGATGCTGCTGGTGATGCAGGTGTTGCAGCAGCAGGTGTTGCAGCAGGTGCTGCTGTTGGTGCAGCAGCAGGTGCTGCTGTTGCTGTTGCTGCTGCTGCAGCAGCAGCAGGTGGAGAGAAGTTGATGCGCATGCACGTGTCTTCTGAATCAGACTCATATCCGTAGAAGAGAGAAGGAGGGACAGGAGCAAGGCGTCGTGCTGTCTCTGCAGTGTTAACAGCAGCAGCAGCAGGAGCAGCAGCAGCAGGAGCAGGAGCAGCAGGAGCAGCAGCAGCAGGAGCAGCAGCAGCACTTGGTGCTGCTGCTGTACGCAGCAGACCTGCTGCTGCTGCTATTGCTCTTGCACTGCGCGGCCTTTCGTTGTCACCCCAATGCATCCCTGAGGATGACGAGGGAGCAGCAGCAGCAGGTGCAGCAGGAGGTGCAGCAGCAGCAGCAGCAGCAGCACGAGCTGGAGGAGGAAGAGGAGGAGGAGGAGGAGCAGCAGTTTGCTGCATGGGAGCTTGGACAGTTTTAGGTGTAAACGGGGGACAAAAGGAGACAGAAGAAGATAAATAATCAGCAGCAGAATGTTGCTGCTGCTGCTGCTGCTGCTGCTGCCACGTAGGAGGACCTCTTCCTGTTGCTGTTGTTGCCGTTGTTGCTGCTGTTGCTGCTGCTGTTGCTGCTGTTGTTGTTGCAGGCAGCGGCGGGGGGGAATTGGGGGGAAGACAAACGCGAATAACAAAGGGACGATTCTCACAAAGAAAATCATGAGCAGCTTCTCCAGGCCTGCACAGCAGCAGCAGCAGCAGCAGCAGCAGCAGCAGCAGCAGCAGAGGGAGCACGAGCACATTAAAAGAAAAAGGAGATGAGCATGACTTAAGAGGGAGGAGACACAAGACAATAAGCAGACAGAAAGGAGACAAAAAAGGAGACAAAAAAGGAGACAAAAAAGGAGACAAAAAAGGAGACAAAAAGGAGACAAAAATGGAGACAAAAAGGGGACAAAAAAGGAGACAAAAAAGGAGACAAAAAAGGAGACAACATACATGAGTACAGTAGCGCCTGAGTATTTCTTTCTTCCTTTTATAAACTCCTCCTTTAATAAAGAACGACGCAGCATCTCACTGCAGCAGCAGCAGCAGCAACGGCAGCAGCAGCAGCAACGGCAGCAGCAACAGCAACAACAGCAGCAGCAGCAAAAGCAACAACAGCA
>NW_013565153.1:0-3614 GCF_000499605.1 Eimeria maxima | reverse complement strand
TGTGGGTGGGTGGGTGGGTGGGTGGGTCTAGGTGTGTAGGTGTAGCTGTGTAGGTGTGTAGGTGTAGGTGTAGGTGTAGGCGTGTGTAGGTGTGTTTGGTGGCTATTGAGACACTGGTCGTCCTGCGCATTTGGGCATAGTGCCGCACACCGCCGCCCCACAGCATTCGGGCACGGGGAGTACAGTAACGGTGCAACAGTTTCTCCTGGCGGCTAACTGAAACATTTACAATTCGGCTCATTTTGATTCATTCGTATGTTTCGAGAGAATTGTGCAAACTAATTATTGAGCGGGCGACTGCGGTAAGGCCATCGCATCGAACTCCCTGGCCAGCCGCAGATGCCTGATTTGCCCTGTGGTAGTGAATCTAATTTAATCACAGCCTGTAAGGTATTATCTGGAGGGGTTGTTAGGTAGGTTAGTTGCACAATGTTGCCCAATTTACCTGCAGTGTAGACGTAAATTTCTACATACACGCGGTGCAGTGCGAGTTCGCAGAGCTGCACACAACTCGCTCTACCGAGCTCTGCACTAGGTCGTTTCCATTTCCAGAAACAGCACTCACTCGGTCAAAGCCATTGCATTCATTCGCGCTGAGCTTCCCGCATCCCTGTTGATGTATGGCTTCCAGAGCCGTCACATCGAAATTTGCCCTGACCTCCCATATACATCCAATATGTTTGCATTGTTCGTACACGCCGTTCTAAAATGTCGTGAGACCTTATATTGAGCAGCCGACTGTGTGCGACACTCTGAGGCCTTCGTGGTCATAAGCGAAACGTTTTCCAAAGCATCCACGACTTTGCGTATACTATGTCACTTGCAGACTGTAAGTGTCGGTGCCGACGAAGAAACATCTGCAAAAGCCTTAGTTGCTGGAGGTAAGGCTGTTTGGGTGCGGTTAGCTATGTATCACGGTGCTCCTGAGTATTAGGTCGACTGAGCGCAGCATTCTGGCGAAAGGCAAGTGTAGCGGACGCATTGGTATTCACGGCCGGCCAAGTGTATCTACATCCTCCAAGCAGGTCGTAAGCAATTTGTTATTTTGCCTAGAACCCCCCGTCAGCTCTGGACACAGGCTACTGCTTCACAGAGTAATCTGAGACTTTCGCAGGTGCAGTCGAAGGGCAGTGTTAGTGTTTCTTCACACTACCCTCACATGCTCTCCATTCCTTAAGTATGTTGTCATGAATGGTTCTCCCAGCTCTATATATTCCTGCAGTGCAGAGAGAACTTGGGGTAGGTAACTCTACACCACCAGCTATAGGGTTTCGTAATCGTCAACCCAATGTCAACAAAATGCCGGTAGCGCGTATACAGGAGATTTATCTGAACCTCTTCAATCGTTCTCATTGGACTGGAGCGGTATAATGGCTTAGACATGTACCTGGTGGAGCACAGCCGTGTCCATAGAGCTTGTCCCGCAAATACAGGCGGTACGTCGTCTTTCGGCTCTCCTTCTACTCTCTCGCATGCCTACTAGCTATTAGCGCATTACCTTCCCCACTAGGTTTGTTGCTTACCCGGTAGCAGTCGCCTCTCTTAATACTGCATGCCATCCGTAAATGCTTGGTGTTGCGCGGTTTCTATTATTGCCGATTCGTCATTGGACGTGCGGAATAAGGCGGTAAGGTCTGATGTAGTTCAGTGCATGGCCAATCGTCTGGCTTTCGGGCATTTTCACGCCGTTATCTGCGTTGCATGCACTACTTCACTGCCTAGATATCAAGTATGGACATGATGAAGTGGCCACCATGGGAGCAAACAGCGAAATGCCATGACGTCCCAGAGACAAACAACTTACGATCAAAGGGTGGAATCACCTCATAAAGGAAGACTGGAGATTGTCTTGAACGTTGGAGTAAGATGCGGGTTTGACGTCTCATTATTGAGCCGGCTGGCGAATTTTATTCGCAGGCAGTACGTTGAGCACACACTACAGACCTGGTGGATGCATTCGCTATGAGTTAGTGGCAGGCATACACAGTGGTAGCGTAGCCCACCCAGTTTTAGAGCACAACTGTTCGTCAATGCAATAAGTTTTATGGTTTCAGCGGACAGCTTCGAGTCCCCAACAAACGGACTTGGAACGCATGCAGTTTAGTAGCAATGAATAATATATTGGCTTTGTCTTTATCCGCTACTAATGCCTTACCAAGCCTGATTCGGTTGGTAGCGGCGAACACTAATTTTGGGTAAACAACCTGGCGTATGGCAACGCAGGTGGTGAGTATTATAGACTCGTACTTCGCACACCAAGGTGCAATGCACTACACCGTCGATATGCGTAGGCTTCGGGCTGTGAATCAAAGATATTTTGCTGACCCCTCTTGAGGCTGTGCCGCACTGTGCCGTTTCCATTAGACCATTTGGGAGTCTCAACGTACTTCCGTTACCTTCAATACGTTTATTTAGAAAGTGAGCTCGAAACGTATACAAAGCCAGGCTCAGCAGGACAATTTGTCCCGTGAATGCTCACGCACCGGCTGGTGCACAACACACTCCTCTGTGAAAAGTTTATAATCTCGCATTGCACCCTGTTTATAGCCTGTAAATATTGTGACCCGACGGCTGGGTGTTATAAACTGCTGCACGCATAGCTGTGATTCAGCTTTTTTCTCCAGTCGCCTGGTGTCAGCACGGATCCGTTTTTAAAATCACTAGGCATGCTGCACTTAACTACCCGGAGAATGGAGGTACAGCCAGCATGCCATTCGAAACAGCAACGAATGCAGCGTAAAAACGGTCGTACATCTAGGCTGTGCGTCAAAATTCACTTTTCCACGACATTCGTCGTCTCGCACCTATAACTGTGCACTATCTCTAATAACGCTGTAATGCCTAAGCTGAAAATTAGACGAGTATACACAGTGGTGGTTTGCTTAAGCACCTTTGTAAGTTGCACGTTTCTCTAAATCATAATTGGTAGTATACAAGTGCCACGGTGCCTCTGCAGCAAACCATCTAAGCCCTAAGCCCTTACTCCTGGATTTTCTGCTGGCTTGCTGCTGCCTCTATAAGCTTGGGGCGTAACGGAAAAAGTGTTGCAGAAACCGTGGGGTCCGTTACGCCAGATAGTACGCAACGGGGCAATGTCTAGCTCTGCTGGAGATGAGCGTTCATGATTAGCGGGGCACCCACGATTTGCAGAAGCCGTAGTTTGCTCCTAGGTCTCTAAAGGTGCCTACAGTTGGTTTAGACAACCTGGGAGCCTAGTGACCCCACTGCGGCAGCGTTGTGCTCTAGGGTTCCTTCACCGGCCTGTAGAGGAAGTGTGCCCTCAAAGTAATTCACAGGCAGGTGAAGGAAACAGCGTCCTTTAGAGGGGGGGTGCCCCCAAGGTAATTCAAAGGACAGTCACCGACAACAGGCAGCCCGTGCAAATCAATCTGCGACACAGCGAGTACGCGATTGTCGGGCATTTAAGCTCTGGAGTTACACGCAGGGACGGTGTATGGCAGCCCTGATGCCAGTGCTAATGCATCGCCATCAACTACCGGAGGCAGTGGCGCTTCGCATAAACCAAAATTGAAGGGGGAGTTGCACTATCATCGTTCCTACTTGTTGCAATTGTTCGAACGTTTCGACCAGCTATATATATATATATATATATA
>NW_013565151.1:0-2500 GCF_000499605.1 Eimeria maxima | reverse complement strand
TTTTTAGGATTTGTTGTTTTTTTTGCAGGATTTGTTTGAATTCTGTCCTTTCTTTGTCTTGTATTTTTCGGAGTTGCTTTTTGTCTTGGAGGGCCTGTTGTTCTTCTTGCTGGAGTGTCTGTATTTGTTGCTTGACAGCATGCAGCTCTGTTTCTTGTGCTGCTGCTTCTTTGGTAAGCACCAGCTGGAGCTGCTCGAGAGAGAGCCGATCTTTCCTGTGCTTATCAATGGCTACTCGCAATTCTGCTATTTCGCACAATTCCGTATTATGTTTGGAAGTTGCCTGAGCGACTCGGTTTTCTAGAAGGTGGATTTGCTGCTCTGCTTGATAAAATTCCTTGCTAGTTTCTGCCTTATTAAAACAGTATCTTGTCCGTTTCTCATTGTACTCAGCCTGCGCCCTCTCAGACGCGTCGGATAAATCCCATAAACGGCGCTTTTCCAGCTCAAGAAGCCTAGTAGTCTTTTCTATAGCAATCTGTACAGCTGCTAACTCAGCATCCTTTGACACACTAGGAGGAATAGAAATAGGCGGTACAGACGGAGAGCACCCAGGGGGGGCAGCAGCGGCTTCTGGAGCCTCTCCTGTCATTGCGTAGCTTTCTTATACTGACGTACAAAAAACAAAAAAAAGAGATCACTCAAGCTCGCTAGCAGCAAGTCGTGGTAGCCTAAACACCATCACGCAGCAACGGGAACAGCGGCAAGAGCAACAACATGAGCAGCAGCCACCAGCAAGAGCAGGAGCGCAGCGGTAGCAGCGCTGATGAGGCAAGGGAGGAAGTGCATTAGGAATCACTCTTCTTTTCCTCCTCCACTAAACTTTCGTCATTTTTCACATAAATTATAATACGAACAATACCATGACCAACCACAAAGCGAGCTGCATGCGCCCGACTCTAGCAGCCTTTCGGGCTGGAAGGGGCCCCACGCTGTAGCTGGTGACTGCCTCCGGAACGGCAGCCTAAAGCCACAACAATACATACACATGCATGTAGGTATATAATCTAAATCACAGTGTTTATAATTAGACAAAAATAAGAATTGAAAACCACAGGTTTCAACGCTAAACCCGCTCCATGGTGTTTACGTAACCCCAGGGTCACCAGCCTCCCCCTGTGGTCTTGAACAGGCACCGCCAGTTGCAGAAGGAGGGAGAATATCGGCAGGGAAGGCTTAGAGAGGTGTGGGCTTTGTTTGCAGTAATACAAAACAACATTATATATAGCATTTCAACACGGAATTAGCCTCCAGTTCAACATTTCCACAAGGCTGTGGCATTACGTAGAGGTCTCGTCGGTACAACTCTCTCGCAGAGCAGATCGGATCGCCCTTTTATTTTCGTTCTTCTGCCTGCAACAACACAGGGTCTCCAGTAAATTGACATTTGTGTTTGTATTTCACTTAAAGATACGTTTACAGCACATCCGTCTCCCGCGTGCACCACTCGTTTTCAGGGGAAGCTGGCCTACTCAACACAACGACTGTTCACCTATAATGCAATGCAGCTATATATACTTTAATTTGCGGGACACTACCAACACGAGGTTGCACCACCATGGACAATGCCCTCTTCAGTGTTCTAGATCCGTATATGGCAGAAAACTTCAAAACACGTTCGATTATCTATTCACGCATTGCGTCTCAAAGTTGCTTTCGCGGTCACGCGGTACTGCGTCGCATTAGCAACAGCGTTGTTGCTTTCGTGATGCATATTGTTGTGATTCGTTGGGGTGTTTGCTGCGAGGAAACGCTCGTTATAATCATATATTCCCAATCATTGAATCTTTTATTTCCCCACAACGTACTTTTGAGGAACGATTTCGATTTCCATGACCACCGTCCTGCTGTCAAAATGAACCAACACCTTTTATGGTGTCTCATGAGCGAGTATTTAGGCACCCTAACCAAGCGTTAGGAGTATCCCTCATCGCCAGTTCTGCTTACCAAAAATGGCCCACTTGGAGTTCATATTAATCCCAGCAGTTCAGTGAAGTAACCACTGGATCTTACCCATTTAAAGTTTGAGAATAGGTCGAGGACGACGCGTCCCCGAGGCCTCTAATCATTCGCTTTACCTGATAAAACTAATTGAACTCCAGCTATACTGAGAGAGACTTCGGAAGAAACCAGCTACTAGACGGTTCGATTAGTCTTTCGCCCCTATACCCAAGTTTGACGAACGATTTGCACGTCAGTATCGCTACGAGCCTCCATCAGGCTTTCGCCTGACTTCACCCTACTCAGGCATAGTTCACACACTGTTACCTTTACAGCTACTTCACCTGCTCAATATATGCTGCATACATACATACGCCTGTATGCACGTGTGCAACCTTTATAAAGGAATACCATAGCTCCTGAATGTGTGTATTTAGCTGTTACTCACCAGCATCCGTCTCTACAATTGAACGCGAATGTGTGTATTTGGCTGTTACTCACCAGCACCCGTCTCTACAATTGAACGCGTTCCATCGTCTGAAACGTTTGTATGGCGACA
>NW_013565149.1:0-3831 GCF_000499605.1 Eimeria maxima | reverse complement strand
CTTAGGGGGGAGGGGGGGGATAGGGTAAGGGGGGGCTGAGTAAGAGCACTCGAATGCAGAAGTCCCAAGGCGTACTCTTCCTTCGTGCGTTTCAGTGGTTCAAACTAACTTATTCTGGAAACTGTTCGTTATTCGGGTGATTTCGTCGTCTACCGCACCGAAGGGGTGGCGCAAAACAAAACGCCCCGTGCTCCCGGCTGGATGGCCGAGTGGTCTAAGGCGCTGCGTTCAGGCCGCAGTCCTCGCGGGCGTGGGTTCGAATCCCACTTCAGTCATCTCTTAGCCTTTTGTTGCTTTTGTATTACTTCATCAGTACTGTACTCCTCGTTCTTTGTCCCAACTCTGCTTGTGCACCTTCCAACAGATGGTTTTACGGGGGCGTCGCAACTCATTTCACTCCTCCCGTCCGGTGACTCATCCGCCGTCAAGAATACCCCACCTAGTATGGTGATAGAAGCTGTTTAAATGGGCAGGTATATGGGCAATAATGGCGTTTTTTTCTGGTGCCACTTGTGTATAGGATCGCAGTCATGAGGGTACTCTCAAATAACATGGGCAGGGACTTTCCCATCCATCAGTGCTATTGAGGTAGTCAATAGATTGGACTGCAAAACGGGAAATCTTCCAATGCCTTTACGTGTCTGTCAATACGAATTAGGCTCACGGGTTCACACCCAAAGATACTGCACAGTACTTCCAAAGATGCGGTGCAAACTGGCCTTTGCAGTGGTTGGCCTGTAGCTGTTTGACTCGGCATGGAATCCAGGGGAGCTATCTTACTTGCCTCCCCAAGACGCACACTGCAAAGTGCATGTCAACGGCCCTCACCCACCTGGTGCCACGGTATTGAGAAACGAAGTCGTATTTTCTAAACCGATCATGGACGCGCCAGCTATTTGAGAGGAAGGCTCGCAAGCTGCTAATTGTGTGCATAGAGAGCCAAAAACGGCTGAGGAGACACTTCTGAGCATATTCTGAGATGCTCCTTTTAACTGACGAGTTATTAGGGGAGGATTTGAAGGGCCCTCTGTATGCTCGCCCAATGTAGATATAAAGGGCACCTTGCTGCCTTAGCCGCTTCCCGGCGGATTCACCGCAAGGGCCTCCTTCAGTTGGCGAAGGTCCGCTGCGGAAGCGGAGGGGGGCAGCCTGAGAACCTCCCACACGCAAACCCCAAACCCTTAACCCAAAGACACGTACCACGCCCAACCCCTAAGTACAAGGTCTCCGGCCAAGCTGCTGGCCCATGAGACAACAATGCCTTTTGGGTTCTTTATACAGCGTGAAATGTTTAGGGTGCAGGCTCTCGGAGCAGGAAGAAGGAGCAAAGCAAGTAGCTGCCGAGCTCACAGCTTTTCATGGGGCAGGAGTTCTGTGTCTGTCCAGCAGGCAAGCTGCTGTAAGTGTAGTTTGCCTCTCCAGGGTTCATTAAGCGTCACTGTATTTCTAGAACGCAAACGCAAAAGAAACAATCCGCTGCTAACGTGGCAACACCTCCCCAACCTTTGCCTCAGTAGTGTGGAGTGGGCGTGTACAGACACATGTGCACGTGTAAGTATTTAGGTGTTTCCAGCTGTGTACATGAAGGTACATTCTATCCACGTGTGCACTCATATGTATACGCATACGTATATTACGCATACGCGGTAGATGCCCGCGTACACACCCATATGAATGCCTCCATAATGCATATTTTCATATTATAAATAATACGCTCTGCGTAGTACATGTCGCAACTGCGCAGTACGTAAGGCATAAATTTGGTATGTTCACGTGTATGTACACTCCAGTCCTGCAGGCTCACCGCACGGGGGAAAGGCCGAAGGCCGTTGGGCTCAAATAGTGAAAGGAAACATCGATGGGCCTTCGGTTGCTCCACAGACCAGCCAATGGGGACTGTAGCAGCTGCCGTAACAGCGGCAGCTCCCCCACATGGGCTGCTGCGGCTGATGCTGCGCTGCTTACCCGCCGCAGGCCTCTCAACGCTACCCGCCCAGGTGCAGTTGCTAAGAACCGATTGACAGCTTTCCTTTGAAGACGGTGCAACGGACCCAGGCCTGCCTGGCGCTGTTGCTGCAGCTGCAGCAGCTCTTGCTGGTGCAACGCAGCAGCAGCAATCTCCCGCAGAGACTTCAATAGCAAGCGACGCTCCTGCGCTGCAAGCCGCTCCACCGCCCCCAGATACTCCCGCGCAGCCGCTGCCGCTTGCGGCTGTTGCTCCTGGTGCTGCAATGAACTTTCTGGCTCTTCGAGAAGTAGGTGTCTTGCTAACTCGAGGTCCATAGAGCGATGGTGGTCTCGAATGAATTGCTGCAAATTATTTGCCGTTTGAAGCGCTGCATAGGAGATGCGGCTGCAGGCCCCACATGCGAACACACTGACAACCTCTGAGGGGAAAAAATAAATAGTTATGCATAATATGCACACTAGACGTGGTAAACGGGCAGGAAACTAGAGCTACTTTATGCATGCATAACATGTATGCTACTGTACTTTATTTTCCCCTACAGGTAGGCACGCGCGGTTGGTCATGTGTGGTGCACGGACACTGCGTTGACAACCTGTAAAACGGCTGGAACCATTGCTCTATATTTTGCAATTATGAGGTCTCACTTGGCGATGTCGTACAGATTCAGCTGCTGCGTCTCCTGCAGCTGCTCCTGTTGGTCTGCCCTGCCGGCCAACAGCTGCTGCACCAGAAGCTCAAAACGCCGTGCAGATAGCACACGGAGCGCCTCTAGCTGCAGGCGATGCAGCAACCGAAGCTCTGCAAAAATCGCATGCAACGAAAGACACTCGAAATACACTAGAAAAAAGTGCAAACCTATACGGTGGCAAGACACAACATCTCAAAGATAATTCATACAGGGACAGGAACAACAGCGCCAGTGAGGGCACATGGAACAAGTCAAACAAACAAGGGACAAATGAACAGTATAACGGGGGCACCTACGGGTAAAAGCAGAGACAATTGGAAACAAAAAGATTGCACGAATGGGGCCAACGGAAACAGAGACAAAAAGAAGTCAAACAAGCTAGCACAGAGACGCCGAAGGTAGAAAGAGCCAGAGACAGTAAGCCATCTGCTGAAGAGGCAAAGCATGACCAGACACAGCAGCTAGTCACGACCAAGCAGTCCTGCTGGCCTCCATCGTTTACCCTTGAATGCTTCGCGTTCTAGAGCCTGTCTTATGTCGGCAACAGCTGCGTTTAGTGCTGATTCCTCGTCTGTTTTCTTTTCTCTCCTCGACATAGCTACGTTTTCCTTGGCGCTCATCTTGCACTTTGCGTCGAACTCCGCCAACAAACGCTGCAACACCACAAAACCCTCCTGCGGGCCCTCTACCTCGCCTAGCTCCGCGCGAAACCTTAGGCGAAACAGCAGCAGCGGCAGCAGCAGCAAAGGCTCACAGAGAGACAAGATAGTGGCACTTCCATAGCGAAGAGGCGACAACAGATGTCACCTAAGGTGTACTTACACCCCGGGGTCTGCACGTCTGAATAGTTGCCCCAACACGCCTCTCGTGTACTGATGATGTAGGCGTCGTTGCAGATGCATGTGCAAACGGAAATTATAGTGCATGCACACAATATATACGTGTATGCACAAATGTATAAAAACATATAAAGTGGGTGTTCATATATGTACACGGATAGATTCAGCATGATAGTTTAATCGACTGCGGAGGAAAAGAACTGCAAACTGTAGATATGTTGGCCCAAAAGCTGCCAATATCAAAACCTTGCAGCCCGTTTCTGCTGCTGTTTACTTGTGATGCATACACATCGGAGTGCACCCGCACTATATATATATATATATATATATTATAT
>NW_013565148.1:0-5137 GCF_000499605.1 Eimeria maxima | reverse complement strand
CTCTATACGCAATATCCGAGCTTTCTGGGTGCCGCGGCCCAAGCGCCTGGAAATGCCAACAAGAGCTGCTTGCCGTGATTTGCAGTGCGCAGTGCTTAAACTCAGTGCCCAACGTAGCACCATGTGCAAGCACAAACAGGCCTTTTTTGCTGTGGATACTAGCTCTTTAGCCAACTGGAAAGGTCTTTTGCAGGCGTGCCAGTGGCGTACTAAAGCGGCGTATTGGTTCATGCACCAACTTCAGCCAAACTTGGTAGCTTCCCGCGGACTGTGCCACAAACTAAGCCCAGCTCAGCCGCTCCACGTTTCTTAGCGCGGTTCTCGACGTTTTGTTATGCGATTTCTCAATCGTATCCAAGCACTTTTGCGAATTGTAACAGAGCCAACTACTCAAGACACGGCTTCCGTAGAGCAGATGTCTTCCCTCCCCAACCACCAAGTGCCCTGAGCCGAGCAGCCCTAAAACCTGGAGATGCGATAAAGGAGGCTGCATATAATGAATCCAACTCAACGTACTGGAAGTGATGCAACAATACAGCCCCACATGAATTCCCCATCAGGTATCTTTTGTTCCATGCAGTATGCAGAATGGACACGCTGTGGTGTGCTCACATGTAGGCCACTTGTGCTTGTTTCCAAATGATTCAAAGTCGTAAACTCTTGGCAACCCGGGAAAAGCGTCATATACCAGCTACGGTGCCACATTTTTGCGTGTTTGCCGTGGCACATGTTCTCAAAGCCCGAACAGGTAAATACGTGGCTTCTTCAGGAGCAGTGGATGACTCCACAGGGAGCAACGGAGACATCGGTTGTTTTATACACTCGTAAATACATGAAGGTCATCCTGTGCACCGATTGATTCCTTAATTATCTTCGAGAGTCCATCTCCGGAGGAGCTTGCTTAACTGGATTGCCACGTAAAATAAGGCATTGGCCCCCGTGAAGGGCGAGCTCGAAAACCACAAAGTGGATGGTCATGATTAACTCGCTGTTTTATGTTTCACCAGGAGAAATGTAAGCCTGTGATCAGGGTTGTACGTCGTGTGTGGGGACCGACCGCCGTGAGAGACACAACAGTCGAAGAAGTAATTAAAATCCAGGAAAGCCTGATCTTGTGAGTATATGTGCCCTCCTCCCACTGTGCATCCGAGACGAAGCGGCAAAGACCCTTAGGATTGTTGAGGGGAGGAGGGTTCTGGCGACGATCTGCTGCAGTCTTTGCTGCATGTGGCATAATGTGGTTAAAGTTGGTGCATGCCGCTCTGTTCGCGCGCACCTAGTTCACTGAAGGCCATGGAAACACTTAACAGTTACGACCGGCGTTCACCCATGCATCGAAATTTGTGTCACCTCTGGCTTCATATGGGGCTGCTTTGCAGCCACAACGGTAACGAGAAGTTTTCCAACTCGTGCCAGGCATCCGCCCGTCCTAGCATGCCCCTAAACCGTATGCCGCAGTGCCCACGATTCCAGGAGTGTAGAAAACAGGGTATGAACTGTTTGGAGAGACTGCTATTTTGAGTGTTTTGACTCTATCGCGGTTCAGGGCAACCATCTGCTAATGTCGAGAAGCTGCAGCATCCTGCACAGCCAGTTGCAAGGCAACCCCTAAAGCAAGCATAACCCAACACACTTTGCAAGCATGCAAGCAATAATACTGTCAACAAGTCTTCAACAATGAATTTGCTTTCAGCAGCCTGCCTGATCGCATGTAGGATTAGATGTACCAACGTCATGTGTTAAGCAACCACCGTCATCGATTCCAGTCGGTGAACTCGGTAAGGAGTAACGGCTGAGCCTTATTTGCTTGAAATAATTTGAAAAAACGATTAGCCACTACAAGTCCTTCCTTGGATCCTTCCTTCAATACAAATGAAGTGCTAGGCCTGGATCTCTGATCATATCTGTCCACGCAGTGCTGACGTAGGATCGATATCAACGAAGATATCCGTTTCACCGAGATGCGCTGGTTGTTCAATCGTTCAGAAGACTAGTTTACTTGTGTTATAGATATTGATTCGATTCGATGGTCTTGAACAGTCATTGCTGCATGCTCCCGCTCTGCTTTGCTGGTTGGGAACTCTGCGCTGGAGCGACTGTCAAGCCTGCAATGGAAAGACGAGGGGTCCTGGTCTGCCAGGGAACCCCAGCTACAAATGCAAGCTGGGTTGGCAACGTAAAACATACCCTATAGCATTTGACATTTTAACATTCTGTTCAGCATTTGTGGATCACCTCAAAATTCTTTTTTGTTACTCCCCCCCCAGTGATTGACGTCCCCAAACAGCTTCGTCGCCGAAAGGAATGGTATTTTCGAAACATCGGTCCTGTTTTCCTCGTTGATCCTTGATACCGGGAACTCTCCTCAATTTTTCTTGAGTCTTTTTCCAAGTGCTAATCGGCCTCGATGTGTGTAGGAGTGGCTCAACATTTTGAGAGTATAATTTATGTAGGTCTCTACGTCGGGCTCCATGGAGGTCAGCTGGCTGCCGAAGGAGAAGCGAGTTACATGGCACCAGAATACCTCCCAGCCGTATTTAGACTTGCCTGCCGCACCCCATGAGAAAGATGCAAAAGACTCGTCGTCATGCTCAGGGTACAGAGCCTGCCATGCGGCGCCTCACAGGAAAGGACAGCAGCTGGTTGCTGCACTTGCTACAGTGTCAGCTGTCATCTTCCTTGCCTACCTGTGCAGTTTGTCAATTCGAGGGAGACTGTCCAAACGATTATTTGGGCGCAAACTCGCCGGAGGCGAGGATGGCAAAGAAAACAATGAGACAGATCCGTGCGTCCCACACAGTGACACGGGCGTAGAGGCCTTTCCAGGTACCCCAGAGCAACCTAGCGAGGGTCGGATCCCTAGCGCGCATGGGCAGGCTCTTCCTGCTCCATCTTGGAGTGGCGAGTCGGAAACTGCATATCGTATTGCGCTGTCACTAATGGGTGGTACAGCTGCTTCTGTCGAAGGCCTTTACCGTGCAGCAAGACCTCCTCTAGAACCAGCTGAAGAGAAGAGGGGTGAAAAGAGAAAGGAAAGCGAAACCGATGGTGTAGGGCGTGGGGCCAAGGTACAGAAATTGGAGGCACCGATTCATCACAGCCTTCTTGGACCATCGGTACCCCAACTAGACCCTGAACTCGATTCACTTATTGATTTCATCTTATCTGAAGGCGTTCCTGTGCTAGGGGAGGATTCGTGGCTCCTTGATGACGATATAGCCTATATGACACCATCAAGATTGGAAAGTGAAGATACAACGCCTGCAGAAATGTATGTAGGCCAGCAGAGCCACGATGCGCCTACGCGAACATCCAAAAGGCCGCCTCCACTACTATCTGGGAACCTGTCTACTCTGGATAGCAGTGACTCGCGCGCCATGAGTCCGTTGAGCGTTTTCGAGTCGGTGCTGTCGGAACCCAGCCAGAGCAGTGTGGGCCTCCGCCCAGATGATTGGTTGTTGAGTGGCGATGCGGAGGTTGTGGACGAGGCATTGGACCTGATCGACTTAGGTACAAAACCTTCTATGTTGTTAGGTAGTAGAGGGGACAGCCAGAAAGGGGAAGGATCTCGCGCGAAAGCCGCTACCGAAGACCAAATATATGGGGGGGCAGCTTCGAGCTCGAGATCAATCCGCGACTCTCTCATGGAAGCAATTCAGGTGGGGCCTCTAAATACACTGAAGGACTGTTGTCTTGGCGCCTCGAGCCATCAACCTGCAGTTGCCCGGCTTTGATTTAGCCGTGGTGAAGGGTGGATTCCTGTGTGCGCTATGCGTATGGTTGAGTAGGAACCAGCAGAAATATTGCTTGGAATACCTTCGGCCTCTACTGATCCTGAGCCTGCAGGGGCAGCAGGCGTGTTAGAATCACCCGTTCTTCGAAGCTTATTGTCTTCTTCTTCTACTGGAAGCATCCAGCCTTCATCGCCGAAAGGCAGTGAAGATTCCCTGCAGGTAGGCTGACCATCGGAAGAGCTTGGCGTTTTACTATGGCACGACACCGGCAACCAAGAAGTACTTTTGGGTCAACGTGTGCTCGTTGCATATGAGTCTCTGGAATGTCCCTTGGTCTTTGCCGAGGCGATGTGGTAGTCATTTCCTTTTCGCCACCATAAAACTTGGAGTGGGGCTACCCGGCATGTTGTCATTGTGGAGGCATCCGAATAGACTGAAGGGCTGTTGTCCCGTCGCCACGAGCTTCCAAACTGCATTTGCCCGAGTGTGATTTTGTCGTTATGAATGGTAGATTTCTGTGTGCCGTATGTGTGTTGTGGAGTAGGAACCAGCAGAAATGTCGCCTGGAATGTCTTCGACGTCTATTGATCCGGAGCAGGGAGGAGCAGGAGGCGTTGTAGAATCATCTGCGCTTGGAGGCGTATTGTCGTCATCTTCTACTGGCAGCATCCAGCCTTCATCGTCGAAGCGTAGTGAAGCTTCCCTGCAGGTAGGCTGACCATCTGAAGAGGTTGGGTTTTTACTTTAGCACGACACCTGCGACTAAGGAGTACTTTTGAATCATTTTGAGCTCGTTGCCTCTGTCTCGTGGTATGTGTCCTTTGCTCTTCGTCGAGGTGGTCTGGTGGTCATTTCTGTTTCGCAAGTATAAAGCGTGGAATGGGGCTGCCGGGCGTGCTGTCATTGTGGTGTTGTCCTTGCTTAGGTCCTAGCTTCGCAGGCTCAGGCTGCAGCCGACAACCTCGTTGCTTCACGTGGTTGGCTGAAAAAGATGATGATGGGTGTCTCTGAGCAGCTTCTCAGAACGCATCCGTTTTACCGTCTCCCTGAGGTAGAGCCATTGCTTTCCGGGCGAAGGTTTAACAATCTTAGAGAAGACGAATACCGTCCTAAGGATCAAAAGCTAATCTGGTTGCTTTCGAAATGCAGGAAATTACTGACGAAGGAGCGGTTAACGACCAGCGAATTAGAAGTTCTCCTGGAAAAAACAGAGCAACTGTACAGATACGCAACAGGACCCATGCCTACCTATAAAAACACGAGACCTGCAGTTGAAATTTTGGGGAGGGTATTTATGGTGCTGGATACGCTATATTGTGCACTAGAGGTGCTTGGAAATAACGCTAGGAGGGCTGATTTGTGGCCCGCTGTAGTTCATCACATACAAAACGCAGGGTATCACG
>NW_013565147.1:0-4436 GCF_000499605.1 Eimeria maxima | reverse complement strand
GAAATGAAGCGTCTGCCTGACGTGGTCGCATCATTACACTACGCGCCTTCGTCTCACCGCCATATAATGGGAGTAGTGCAGAGTGCAAGCAATTGAATAGATGCGCCTTCAGATTGCAGCCAAATAACACTGGTAAATATCAATGTATGTTTTGCACAAGCGCCGTCTATAATTTATATGGACCCCACGTCCTTGCGCGTTTTCCACCACAAGTCAATAATTTGGTAGATGGATATATACGGGATGGGTGTTCCTTTGGTGTGTAGGAGGTTCACCACTAAGCAACAGACCCATATGTAATGAATGGCTTTGGTGTTAGTGTGAGAGGGCAGCCACAAGGTCTGCCGCGTTTGTTACTTATTTGGCTCGTGCAGTGCTGTACTTTCTGGGGTTGTTTTGATGTGATGCGATTGACCTCGGGATATGTACCTTATATGTTTGGTATCTTCGACGGGTCTACACGATGGCACATTGGTTGCGCGCTGAGTGCAGGTGCATAATCGGTTAAGAGTATGTGGGATATGTCCTGCGGGGAGCACATATTGCAGGCATTGCGTGACTGAGTAGGGCAGTCAATGGCATGATTTGCCTGATCTGGAGTGCATGCGCCTGGCACCGTGTTTGGATCTCAGTGGCGTCGCAGAGCGGGACGGTCACTGCGATAAATGACGATTCTGCGAGAGGCCCGTTTACCGGTGCTGTGTTGCTTAGATGCGCGTGTCCACGGAATAACTGGTAGCACGAAAGCTCAATCCATGACGTTTTCGTGTCACTGCGGTAAGGCATGTGCCAGCATGTGAGTTTCTCTCAAGATTGTTGCTGGGCGTGCTTTTGCTAGGCTCACATTCTCACGCCGATGGAATGGTAATGAACTGAATGAACTGATGACATGTGGGCTGTACAGAGAGAGCATGTAAGAATGCAGAGGCCATTGCTGCGTAAATTTATAGAGCAAGGACCTCAAGCGCTTGCCCAAATGAAGTGCCATACACATAGCATTCACGCTGCCAAGCAAAACTGTAGAAAGCGGCACCCTTACAAAGGCGTTACAAGCGCATTAAATCAATGTGTCTACCTACCGGTGAGTGTTCAGTTGGTCTACGGTTACGAAAGAACGCCGTAGTATCGGAAGCTAGCCAAAGGCGGGATCACATTCACGTATTGCCACCAATTAAAAGTGAGGGTCGCATGCGTTCGTGCCCACTGGAAAAGAACGGGCCCCAAGAAAATATAGAGCACCTAGAGCAGGCCGGCGGGTGTGGGAGCGAGGCTGCGACTTACAGCGCTAGTGTAGTTTGGCACAGCTCTGTTCGGCTTCTGAAAATTTTGCACTGTGCACGTTTGCGAGCAGCAGCAGGGCTCCTTACATTGCACGATTCATCGTGAAAGGGTCTGCGGCATTAGCTTTGTGCTTCCGGTCCTTATTTGGGGCTGATACGTGCCGCCACTTAGCACCTTGTGGGTCCCTGGAGTTCCGTCTCTTTTGGGTTACCACAAGTCCGCCACTGTCCATAATCCGCTATTTACCTAGATCTATAGACGCAGCCAACGCGGTCAGCGCAGTCAGCTTTCTACATATGCAACAATAAAACGTGGTGAGACCTGCCAAACAATTCGCAGAAGGTGGGCTTTACACTAGTTTGGGCTGGGCACTAGTGCGCCGCAAGCACGCCGGCTCTGCTCCCCTTTGTCCTGCTTGCCCGCTGAAGGATCATGAGCAAACGGCCTTCATTTTATACAGGATTCGATTGTTCCACGTACCAGTACGGGGCAGCCTACAGGATAGTCAGGTCCGTTGGTCTACCGTTGCTCGTCTGTACGATCCTCTAGAGAGTACGCGTCCTGTTGCGCAGCGTGGTTCTTCCCTAGAACACGACCACCTTGACACCGTCTCGGTGTATTGTGGGGAGATGTCTCATGTACGTGATATGGCTACTTGATTAATATGTGAGGCCCCTACCTAATGCGTACTGCGCACATGGCAATGAGCAGCGGTACCTCTGGATTCCAAGGATGGAACACTAGGTAACAACGCCTGTTCGGAACACTTCTCGGAAGGAGTCCATACTTCTGTGCTTTCTCCATTCCCACTGAGTGACGTAGATGGTTAACATCTTTGTTTTGCTGTTCGGGGGAGAGGAATTCTCAACCACTTAATGATAGGCGTACATGCAATGATTGACGTTAGCCTTAAGGTAGTCAGCCTGCTCGGTGGTCCGCTGAATTTCTTCTTCGTTTGCATCGCATGTTGGACATTTAGCTCATGCGCCATTGCACCTTTCAGGCTTTTCTTGTTGCCGTTCTGCATATGAGGTGACCTTCAGACGTTTGGGGTCAGCATGGAGCTTACACGGTATGACCTTGACGGCATAGGCGCTGACAGTGTAAGGGACTTACCAGTAAGGAATTGGTGGCAGTTGACTAGCGGAAGCGTACATCGACAAAGACGCGACCCATCAAGAAGCGCATAAGACAAAGAGTCCATTTCACAGGAAGAAGATACTGTCAGCTGCAGCCGTACTGGGATTTGACTGGCCGCCAACAATAGTCTGTCCGTTTAATGCAGTTGCACGCATGCGGGTGAAAGTTAGTCTTGGCAAGGTTCGGATCGCGTATAATGACAATTATAAACAGGCTTTGTGGAAGAGCAGCTACTCTGTAGTGCGTTCCCTCTCACAGTATTAATGAGCGCAAAGTAACGTGCTAGCTAGTGGTCAGAAACCGTGTAGTGCTTGCCCATCATGCAGATAGCAATTGTCAATTGTCATCAAGGGGGTATGGGTTTGCTCACAACGCTTGCGCCATAAACTAGTGCTACGCAGGAACTCTAAGTGCTCCTATAGTCCGTCTAACTGGTGATTATCTGCTCCCCTTGATATATTGTGGACCCGATTGCCTGCGCCGCCAGCTTAAACCGTCTAGATGAGAAAGCAACATCGTGTTCCACTTTCGCAGTACTAGTACTGGGGCAGAGTCTCGTTGACGTTTGGCCCTCTATCCATTGACCCTTACTGAGTACGTGACCACTCAGTCTCCTTGACATAGCCTATTGCTACCGTCTTCAGCAATTCACAAGTTTCGAAGAGCGTTCGCATTGCAACAGATAAGCAAAATTATGTTTTTACAGGTGAGTATATAGTTCTTTAGGCCTTCGCATGGATGGCTACAAAGTACTCTGGAAGAAACGTTCACGCTTGTCTTATGCTATGCCGGCCCTTCCGCCTATAGGTGACATACAGTTCAGACGGTGTTTATCATGCGTTGAACGTGTTTCCGGTGTACCACGCGCGGCGGATAGATGATATAATACTAGCGGTGACGCTCGTTTCTGGATTTTGCATCCGCTCTTCCATTCCTCCTTATCCGTCTTCCTGTGCCCTTAGAAGACGGCGTCTGTTGGTGGTTTGAATGTTTATGAGGGGTACGTGACAGCCGATATTTTGCTGCCGGTTTTTAAACCGAAATATTTGCGTGTGGGCTCTGAGGATGTCACAACTTGCCACTGCAAGTTCTGTTGACGCGCACCTAGTTGATATTACTGGGTTTCCCATATTACGTGGGATTGGTGGTGACGATAGTGCCTCAAATACTGTTTAGCTGCCACGTTACACGTTCGAGAGGTATTCCAAACGCTCTAGTAGGCACGACGTTCCTACGCATATCGTGATTCGCCTGAAGAAAGCAAACCCAGCAGCAACTGAAAGATGCGCGTGTGTGTTTCAGGTTGCGTCATCATGCTCTATCAGCTCTTTGTGCATGGTGTTATTCAGCGACGATTTCATTGCTTATCGACCCTGTCTAAAGCGGCGTGGTTGTGAGTTATCGCCAGGACAATGAAAAGTGACTAAAGCACATCTACATGGATCACGCCCTTTTATTTGGAAGAGGCGACTGCTCCTAATACAGCTGTGACTGCTTAGGCCATGGCAAACAGCCAGTACGTTATAACTACCCCAGCCGGCAAGCCGACTCCGTCCAAATACGGTTAGTTATTTAACTCGCGTCAGCTTTTTATGTGTTTCTAAACCAGGTGCTGCGGCTCAATTTAGAGAGGCGCCTAAGACAGAAGGCGGCATAATGGGTGAAGTGTCCAAGCGCATTGCGTGGTGTTTACTGAGACACTCTCTGGTCTTTGCATTTGCTTCAAATAACTCGAAAGTGTCCTACATTTGGAGGAACATTTCTAAAGTATTGAGGCAGCATATTGAGCAAAGATTCGAATTCGCTTTTTCAATATTTTGCAAATGTTCCTCCAAGCCTAAAACAAGTACTCCCATAAGTGCAGTAGGGCGCCATCGGGAAACGTCCACTGTATAGTCAGTTATGCGAGCAGGAAAGTGGCATCTACAGAGTTTCACAATAACAGCGTTTTACGTATTTAGCATTCAACATGTCGTGCATGGTAGCAAACGTAGTGGGCTGATGAGAATCGAAAA
>NW_013565146.1:0-3667 GCF_000499605.1 Eimeria maxima | reverse complement strand
CCCAGCAAAAACCTATATATATATATATATATATATATATATATAGCATAGACAAAGGTGCAGCCGAAAGCAGCAAACGAAGATACTCATGCCTGTAGCAGTGGCATATACCAAACGACCCAAGACAAAATGAGACCAAGAGGGGCGAAATGCGTGCAGAGCAAGAATAACTGTTTCAGAAATTACGAAGATGAGCCACAAAACAAAACGGCGACACCAAGAAGAGATGAAAGAATCAGGCCCCCGCAAGCTGTCTTATGGAACAGCTGCACTAATACAAACAGCATCTCTCCATGGAAAAGCAAGCAGTAATTCCACCAAAAGGGATCAAGCACAATAAATGCCCACAGCTGTCAACGCCTCGAGAGCAGCCAACTCCTCCTTCAACTTCTGCAAGTCTTCAGCTGTCTGTAAAGCGCGCGCACACACACGCACACGACCCCTCACCCGACTTGAACAACAGCGCACCAAAGAAGCTAATAACGATAGGATGGGAAGCGAGGTTAGGCCGAAAGCGAGGGGTAAAGGCTAGCAAACCACAATGCTACAACTGTCGCTCTTGCTTACTAAAAGAGCGGAAAGAAAACGAACGGAAATAGAGTCGTAAATCAGAGAAACCATAAGAGTTGTAGATAATAACAGAAAAGCATAAACAGAGAAACAGGAGGAGAGAGAAAAACACACATAACGAAGACGGCAGCGACAAGACGAACCGCTAACTACAACAATCGGAGCAAAACCAAACGGAGAAAAAACCAACAAAAACAAAGAACGCCCTAACCCGAGCAATAGGGGCAGCACGCGCAACACGTCAGCAACAGCAGAAGCAACAGCAGCGTCCGCATAAGCAGCACTAGGAACAAGAACTAGCTGATCAAACTCTTGTGTTGCCTACCGCGTCAGCCGCATTGCTTTCCATGTCGGCGATTTGCTTTTTGAGGAGTACAAGCTTTTTGTTGTGCGAGACCTTCTTCCAAGAGCATGCCTCGTCCAGAAGATCGAGGGCCTTGTCTGGAAATGATCTTTGCTTGACATATTGAGCCGACATATTTACAATTAACTCAAGCACATCTTCAGGCAACTCCACACCATGGAACTGCTCATAGTGGTGTTTCACCTTCTTCAATATTGCTGAGCAGACAAGCAAAAAATTAGCGGCAGCATGTGCAACCTATTGTCGTAATCCTGGCAGGCAAATACAATTCACAATTAACAACGAAAGGTAACAAAACGTGGAGATTACTGTTGTGGCACACGAACAACCTTGATATACACATATAACCAACCACAGACTTAGCACACAAACATCATCAACCATGTGATACAAACCTACAACAGACTGTACAATACACCGAGACAATACAAATAAAGCAAATGCAATAAATACAGCATATGATGATGATGCGAGTAACCTAGTCGAGAAGATCCAATAGATGGCGGCGAGTAAGCGACGCAAACACAACAGCAAGAACAGCAACAGCTGCTGTCCTGCCGGAAATAGCAGCAAAAACAGCAGTAACGACAGCGGCAGCAACATAAGCAAGTTTGACTGTGTTATTTCATATCTCACAGAGAGCCCTCTCTTTGCTCGGTGCTTCAACGACGATGTTTTGGAACCGGCGGCAGAAGGCAGCGTCCTTTTCGATGTGCAGCTTGTATTCCTCAAGCGTTGTTGCTCCAACCAAGCTATAAACACAAGGCAACAGAATAAGGCAAAACAGTATGAACGCAGCAAAGAACAAAGAACAAACAAACAAACACACACACACACACACACACACACACGCAGAGACAAAGACACAAAACAGAGTGCAACACAACATACGCAATACATATCAAGCAACGGACTACTACGATGCTGAGAAGCGCATCAGCAGCAATGCCAAAAAACAAATAAAATGCACACGCCAACTGTAGTACTCAAACAACTAATCGAGCTACTAAAACGTTACTAACGAAACCAGGAAAATGCAGAACAAGGGGGCCGTATCTGAGCGCCCATTAGAACCCCCGAGGGAAAACAAAAGGGAGACCAATAACCGACACAAGCAAACGCCACGGACAAAAGAAATGCACACGAGAAGCGGACAAAATGAAGAAGCAAACGGCGGAGACTAGAAAGTGAAAGAGAACAACACACGTCAGAGACAACCAGCAGAAGCAAGCAAACAGCAGAGACAACCAAACGCTGGAGACACAGAGGCAAAAGATGCATTCCAGCAGTGGAGACGAGCAACGACGAAGTCGAGTAAGAGGCCATGAAAAACAAGCATTGTGCCTGCATACACAATTTCTCCTCTGGCCAGAGGCACTTTGAGGATCTGCGTTGCGTCCGAAGAGCCAGAGGTTTTGCCTGCGCCGACGAGGGTGTGGATTTCGTCAACAAACAGAATAACGTCTTTCTTTCTGCGCTGCAAAAAGGTGATAATCTCTTTCATTCTCTTTTCGAACTCTCCCCTCATCGAAGTGCCCGCAGACAAATTCAACAAATCCAGAGATATTATACGACGACCCCTCAAACCTTTCGGAACCGCACCCTAAACCCAGCATACAAATCAAATGAAAAAGCAGACGAAAACCGGCTAGAGAAACTCGAACGCGTAATCTAGCACATGCAAATAACCAGCATACAAGCTGAAAACCAGCTAACCACACAGGATACATATGGCTTAAACGGGAACGCCGACCGGAGACCCAACCAACCAAACATCTACCTAAGCAGCTAGCTAGCGAGCCAGTCAGATTCACCCCCACAAACATTTACACAAGTCACTGACTTGGCAAATGTCTCCACAACTGACTAACACGAGATATGCGCATGCAGACACCTAGGAAAATGACTTGTGCGTTACTTCGCCTCATCCCAGCCAGTATGCCAGCTGGGTAGCTATCTACCCAGCTACCCTTCTAGCTAGTTTGTCCGCTAGCCGAGCAGCTGATTGCGTAGCTAACACACACTGGCATGACGTCATCCAACGTGTGGGGGAAACGACTGTACATGCTATAAACCCTAAACCTGAAGCCCTTGAACCTAACCTCGACAATACGTTGCGCAAGGCCTTCGATGACTGCAGTCTTGCCCACACCCGGCTCGCCAATGAGCAGTGGGGCCTTCGTCATCATTCGACTCAATATCTGCGTTACGCAGAAAAATATGAAGAATAGAAAGTAAATTAAGCGGAAAATGTGAACAAAAACGGCAACGCCTTAACTGGGAAACAGAACAAGCAAACGAACTGTCCGTGGAAGGATCTGCGCGTGTCTGAAGACTACACCAACTACGAGCAGCGACAGGCAAAGAAGCCAAAATGAAGGCAAGCGACAAACACGAAGACGTATGTAAAAGCGCCAAAGTCGAAAGCAACAAAAAGATAGAGAAGCTCCAGGGCGGAGATCAACAAAAGCACGCGCCTACTGTTGTGTGAATTTGGCAGTTTGTTCAGATTACCTGAGCGATTCTGTCTATCTCCTCGTCTCTTCCTATAACGGGCTGCAGCTTCCCTTTCTCTGCCTTCTCTGTTAAGTCTTCGCCATACTGCGTTATGTCGAAATCTTTTGTCAGCTGCTCCGTCGTCCCCGTCGTATTAGGCATTGGAGTGTTTTTGTAAGCCAACGCCAGCTCTCTGCTCACCCAACGCATATATATATATATATATATATAATATAT
>NW_013565145.1:0-3661 GCF_000499605.1 Eimeria maxima | reverse complement strand
TATATATATATATATATGCATGTGCATCAAGGCATGCACAAACATGCAAATACCTACATACATACAAGCAGACGCAGGCACAGGACACAGCTGACGGTCAAATACTCGGATCACAGGGACTGGAAGTAGGTAGGTCACTTGCTAGGTAGGTTGGTGCGCAGCCAGGTAGGTGGCCTGAATTGCCGGGCTTCAGAGTAGTTGTGTCCCGCAAGCAAGGTGTTCTGCCTCCCCGACGTGAGAAGCGAGTGTGTTAACAGAAGAAGAAGCTCGCTGGCCTCCTACCGAAGTGTGTTCCAACACCCGATATTTGAAGGAAGTAGAAAACATATTACGTATTACATGGTCGCCCAGATATACCGTACAGATTACGAATAATAATTACTGTATGTAACTAAGGTGTTGAGAACAGCTTGGCCGTTTGAGACTACAGATGCAGCTATTGGCGTCAACGTCGGCAACTACAAGGAATTATCTGGAGTGTATGCAACCACCGACCGCTTCACGTGGAAACTACAAAATACGAAATAAGAAACCAAATGTGTTCTTTTCCTACGGAATTTATACCTGAACAACAGCAGCATTGTCCACGGAGTGTGCGTTCGTAAGGATACAGTGGCAGCCGTTGGCGTCAACAGTAACGAAACCAGTGCTGGTAGAGCTCGTCTGCCTCCGAGTCGTCCAGGGCTGGCTGTAGTTGGGCTCGCAGTGTGTGCAGAATACCTAAGAGGGGACAACAACCAGTAGAAAAAGGAGAAATGTAGAATCCAACGAGAAGCAAAACAGGAAAGAAACAAACAAGACAAGCGAAGAAGAAAGACAGGCATGTAAAAGTATACGCCAAACACGAAAGACAAAAGACAGAAAATTATCGAATGCGAGCACAGATGGAAAGGACGGGAGACACGAACAGGTCAAATGCATCAAACCATGCAACCCGAGACCCTAAACCGCGACACAGCAGCACATGCGGACGAAGGACAGATCCAAATGAGGGGACAAAGAATGAGCCAGCTAAAAAAGGGACACAAAGAGGCAAAGAAGTGAACAAATACCGAAGAAACAACAAGCATAAAGAGCCACACATTTTTCGCAGAGTCCATGGCGGCGCAGGTTTATACGCACCTTGACAACAGACTTGGGGATTTCGGAACGAATAATATCTTCCTTGGACTCTGCATCGGGGCCCCTGTGCAGCGAAGAGGGGTGCAAGCTAGCTCTGCTTAAAGCATGGCTACTGCAGCCATTCACAGGGGCCTCCTGCACGACAGCTTGCCCGCCGCTGTTACTGCCAGAGCCGGGGCTCTTCGGGGCCCCACCACCTCCGCGGCGTCCCCGCTTAGCAGCTGCAGCCTCTGCTCCTGCCGCTCCTCCTGCTGCTGTTGCTGCTGATGTTGGCAAATCACCAGAGGTAGGCGCCGCCTCTGCCGCCTTGCGCTTCGGTAGACGCACTTCTAAAGACACGCACAACACAGAAAGCAAACAAATCCACCACTATGCTGATTCTGTAGAGAAGGACAAAAGCAGACGGTGGGGCGGAAGGAGGAGCAGGCAGCTGGAGGGACGAGAAAAAAAGACAGACAAACAGGCAGAGAGTACGAAGACACAGCACAACACGTATACAAAACAGACACAAAAAACCCATTAACTCGATAGGATACGACCCGCTTCCGGCGAGAATCAGCTCAGACAAACGCATACACATACATATTCGACAAGCACGCACACCCAGTCGACGCGTGCGCGCCTGCACACACTTCATGCAGGTGGATGCATGCGGACCTCGCAGCCCCGGAGGATGTTCGCCGCCTTCATTTTGCGCCGAGTTCGGCATTGTGCGTTAGGATTGAAGATGGATGTATTCTGTTTCTTCTGTATTATTGCTGGGTACACAGCACAGAGAAAAATGAGCGGGGGGCGAAGGCAGGAGCCAGCCTTAGGAATCAACAAATCCCCTTGGATCCACGGCCGGGCGAGTGGATGGGGACCTGGGAATCCCCTGCATCTACAGGCGCTGCATGCAGCTAGGCAGCTGAGGCCGATTGTGTAAGATGTGTGCAGAAGCAGCTGAACAACGGAAGAAGATGCTGCAGACCACAGTAAGCAATGCAAAGAATACGGAAAGGCTGGCTGGTCGAAGACCCTGTTTTCCTTCCTGAAAAGAGAAGGTATAGACACACTCTCTCCACGAAAATCTATAAAACTGCTTCAAAAAGTGATTAAATACATCTAACCAGCGTGAAGTAGTTAAATGTGTGAAAATAACAGGATCCGAAATTTTGTGCTGCAGCAGACAGAGCCAGTGGCTGTTGTTATGCAGCCGTAGAGGGATAAAAGACAAAGAAAACGCCAAATGTTTATTTTCTGCAGCAAAAATAACAAACACCCAAGACCCCCGAAAATTCCAAACAAATCCGCTTCTTGTTGCTTGCCAGCCTGCTGCTGCAGCCAGCCCCACCATGCATGCCCTTTCGAATAAAAACCCGCTCCGCATAGTCCCTCTCGGGTAACGCGAACATGCTCATTTGTACAGTTTTTCAGATACTTTTCAATGCATACTAATCTGGCATACTCAGAAGAATGACCGTTGGTGTGCCTGTTCCGCACCTGAGTGTCTGCGGTGTACGTTGCCATCTACGGAAACCGCGCGAAATGCCAGAAACTGTGTGGAAGGGTAATCTTCTGCTAGTGTTCTTTTAAATCGCGAAGACCGCTGGACTGCGGCATTGGCGGTGGCCATAAACCCTTAGATGAGGTTATTAATCCACTAAGGTTTTGCACGCACTGATTAATACGGCTTTTTTTCAATGTAGTACCATGCGACCGCAGGACATGGCACAAGGAGCCATCGCTACGTACTCCAACTTCCAGAAAGGCCTGTCTCTACAACAATCACTAGCCAGTCAAATATTGTTTATATGGTCTCCCAGCCTTTATTTCGCTACTCCACATGCTCTCCCTACTAGGAAACAAAACGATCTATTTGCACCAGTGGTCAGGATTGATAGTTCGACGATAGTGATTTTGCTCTCTTCGAGACGTCCACGCAACCGGGTCATTAGGAGGACACTTCAACTGCTCGTGAGTCCACGACCCTCCAACAATGAGCTGGCGCAGCACATTGCTGGCATTCTAAAGCCATTAGAATAATATCTAATGCCAACGCTGCAGCAACGAAAAATCTGAGAGAAAAGGTGGAACAAGGTTTGCGTGGGTGGCTATCAGTTACACATTAGGGATATAAAGCCCCATCAAATGAAGTCACTTCCACTACTAACTTGGCTCGCCCCCAAACCGCCGCGTCCCTCTAGTCAGAAGAACGCACCACCCCTCTCCACTTGCATCTACGTGCCAGTTAGACACACAGTTCTAAGTGCAGTACCTGCGATGTCAGTGATTGTCAAAGACAAACTAGTCAATAAAAAGCATTGAATGACTAGATGGCTTTAGCAGGCCAGCGGACAGTAGACAGTAGGCCTGCATTGTGCTGCCCTTATGGATTAATGCAGTGCAAATTGTCATCCAATGCCTTTTACGTAATATAGTCCAATGTAATATAGTATAGTATCGTATAATATAAAATATTAATATAATATATAATATAATATAATATAATATAATATAATATAATATAATATAATATAATATAATATAATATAATATA
>NW_013565144.1:0-3710 GCF_000499605.1 Eimeria maxima | reverse complement strand
ATATATATATATATATATATATATATATGCATGCATGCATTTGTGCATGCATTTCCAGATCTGGTGGCAAAGACACTAAGGGGTTTGTGGTTCACTTTGGCCATGAATCGTGGAACATGGTAATTAACATAATGGTCGGCATCCGACTGGCTGGCGCACGAGCCATGAGCGAGCCTCACAGAGCTGTCGAGCCGTACGATTTCCTGATGAAGGAGAAGTTCTCGGTGCTGCCTAAGACCGGCATGGTGGATAAGAAGCGGCGAAAACCTTCCTTGGTGAGTGTAGCATAGGTTCAAGCCTTGAATCCTATACCCGCACGCAGTTGTAACCGTGTGAAACTACTCATTCGTTCAAACATCTTAGAAAAGTTGATAGCTATCACCAAACATTTGTAAACGGCGCGGTGGGTTTTGTTTGGTTGCCTTTTGTTCGTATGCAGTGCGCAGTCCGGTTCATTGACTATGCCCCGATGGTGTTTCGTCGCCTCCGCGCTCTTTTCGGGATCGACTCCCTCTGCTATATCAGATCTGTCGGCCCAGACCAGTTGCTTGGCAATTTGATTCTAGGTTGGTATAGCCCCGCGGGGTATTAACTGCAAGGAAAAACACCATTTGGGTGATTGGTGAACATGTGAAATTCGCATCAGTTTGGAAGGGGCTTTTGCTGACCTTCTGCTGTTTCTCTTAGGGAATTTATCCTCTCTTTCTGAACTGGTTTCGGAGGGCAAGAGTGGCTCTCTATTTTACTACACAACCGATGGGAGATTTATGATCAAGACAGTAAGGATAAAACTTTTTGGTTGCTTACCGTTACGGCATGTTCAATGCGCACTAAGCAGCACTAGCTGTATGCCTAGAAGGGGCGATTAACAATGTGGCACTTGACATGATGAGGGACATCGATTCTTCAGGTGTCAAAGGAGACGGCTTTCTTCATGCGATCCATCTTGTTTGACTACTACAAGCATGTGTCGACGTGCACTAACACAATGCTCACACGTCTTTGCGGACTTCATGCGCTTCGCCTCAAGGACAAATCCGGGAAGATCCTAGGCCACAAGCGTGAGTCCTCAGTCATGTTTAGGGAATGCTATGATTGTACATTGTATTAGAGAATAGAACGAGAGCTGCTGCGGTGAAGGATGAATGCTTGCAGAGCCGTGGAGGCGCAAGACATACTTCATGGTCATGGAGAACTTCTTTCACACGCCAGTAGAGATTCACCGTCGTTATGATCTCAAGGGGTCTACGCAAGGCCGCTCACTGCCTCCTGATCTCCTTAGGTGGGCTTACTGTTTTCTGCCACAGCTGCCAGTTGTAGTTGTAACCGAAACAGCAAAATCTGCGCGAATTCTCAACCCATCACGGGCACAAGGCAGTCTTGGGCTCTGCGGTTTTGCTGTGATATACTGTGCTCCCAGCGATCCCACAGTGGCGAGGAAGGACAATGACATGACACGAGACGGAGAAATGGCACGTCGAAGATTCGTTGTTACAAACAAGATTACATGTTGATGGAGCACAGCACCGCTGCGTGCAACACGAACTCACGTGCATTTGCAAACTCAGATGGTGTGGGTGACTGTGCACGTTCTGGGTGTTGAGTGTTTGTTGTTTGTGAGTGTGTTTAGATAGAAATTGGGGAAGAGCGAAAGCAAATGTTTATCGAACAGCTAAGAATTGACGCGGCCTTCCTCAGGGACCATGGGATTATGGACTATTCCTTGCTGCTGGGAATTTCGTACGCCAGTTGTTCACAAGGTGAGCCTACAGCAGCAAGGACATTACTTTGTTGCTTCCTGGCGTTGTGTCCCATCTAACGTTTCTTACAAAATACATTCCATGTGCGCATCGCCGCTCTGCACAACGGGGTCGATCTGGGCCTCGCCAGTAAATCATGCCAGACTCCTCTGAAGTGGAAGTTGTGGTTCGTTTATCTAGATGTCGGACTTTAAAGAAAAACTCATGCACACAAATGTGTACATGCATGGGAAGTTTTGGCGCTAGGTTTGCGGGTTTCTTGTGTTCAGACTCCAGCATCTGCCAGGACGGCATATTACATATCGACGATGAGGTCCGCGCTTCGCATTCGATGTGAGTTATCGGAATCGGTGCCTGGGAGATGTTTACCGAGAACTACAGCGTTTGTTGTCTCAGCTAGTTTTATACTGAATTAGCCATCATTCGCCCTCACAAGCTCGGATGTGTGGGATCAGACTGCTGTTAATCCCACATCTTCGTTGCCGTAGTTGAGCTGACTTTCCCTCCAACCACTCACGTGTGGTCGACGTTCATTTCTTAGCTCATAAACTTTGTCATTTTCCTATTCTTCTTTTCAGGGTGCCTAGCTCTGTTTCTTCCGTTGGTGGAATTGGCGAGTGTGGTAAGTCAAGCAGTGTTGCAACGGTTGGCTGGAGCAGGTTCAAGGAAAGGATCATTGTGTGGTTGCATGGAACGTTTTCGCCATTACTGTCTCTTGTTGCGCCTTTTTTACCTCTGTGTGTACAGATGTTGAACGCCCTTTTTGGAGCAGGGACCTCGGCGGGATGCAGAGCACTGACCGCACCAAGTTGTATTATGTCGGGATCATCGACATCCTGACTCACTGGACTGCTAAAAAGAAAATTGAGCACGTTGCACGTGTTCTGCAGTGAGTCGCTATTTTCCTTTGCCTTGTACTTTCCAGTTTTGAGGTGTGAGATATTCGGACAAGTTGTCTTGCTGAGGATTTCTGCAGACTGCCAGACTGCAGTACCTGGAACTTGCCAGTTTGAATTGCTGTGCGGTGCAGGACAGGAAGCACATCAGGAGCTTCCTGTGTCAACCCTTCCCTTTATGCCCGTAAGCGTTCGTCTCACGCCCTTTTCATAGTGACATGTGTAGGTGCTCTGATTGTACGATGGATAAATAAGAAGCATGCTGCAGGGGAGCTCGTGCTGCTGACGTTGTGTGCCGCAGAGCGTTTTGTTGACTTCATCACCAACCATACTACTTGATTTGATTAGGTTTTTGTTTATCCGATGTTTCTTTGATAACACTCGAAGGCCGTGTTCAGTTCGTGAAACAGCCTTTTTAATGGAAACAGGAGAGCGCCATGATCTTGATTCTGTCCTAGTAGCCATGACTGAGTCTGGCGATTCCATATCAGTGTTCTTGCCAAATAAGATTGTTTGGTTTTAGACTTGAAGTTTTGACCGGGAAACAATCGCGACCATTCGCAGCAGACAGCGCTTTGCGCGCGTAGTACTTACATGTTCAAACTAACAACAATTCCCGCGGCACTGCGAGACCTAGCCAGCCGGATGTGGCTGCTGAAGTTCTAGTTGTTTAACCAACTTTACCAGTCTCCTTATAATATAGAGGTTACGCAGCAAATAGTACAACTAATATATATTGTTCGCTTATCAGTGCACTAACATCCTCCGCGCCAACGCAAGCAACTCAAGTTGCGTGCACTCTGAGCTCAGCAAAGACCAAATCCCTGCACTCCGGGAGGTCTAGCAACGCCAACAGCCAAGAACGTGCTTTCTTCAATCTGCACGGTCACCCTCCCAGGAATCTGCTTGTAGCACAAACATATATATCCAGACACTCTGGCACTTTAGGTGGCAGTCGGTGGCATCTGGCGAGTTTGGAAAGAGGATGGGGGACCGTAAAATGCGTTAGGAAAGGGCGCGCACGGAATTGAACCATGAACCTGCCGATCTGCAG
>NW_013565143.1:0-4482 GCF_000499605.1 Eimeria maxima | reverse complement strand
TGTTGTGTTCAAGGCTGTGTTATGGACATTTTTGTGAGTGTTGCAAACGGTTGTAGCGTAGGCGAGCTGTGTATCACAAGTCTCGTCTTTCGATGTTCGTCATCGTTGCTTCATGCACCTTGTTAAGTGCATTGAACAGCAAGTGCGCTTTGATGTTGCAGAGTTACGCCAGCTTCTTCATAGTGCAGAGGTTTTGTTCTGTTTGTATTAGTTGTCCTTTGATGTGTTAACTGGCGTAGCGGTGTTAGTGGTCTAGCTGAGTTGGAAACGTGTATCGAGATGGACTTGCAGTTGAACGGTGCTTGCTGGTTGACATTGTGCCTTTATTAGAAGGGATGGATTTAGGGTACAACTTGCTGTTGATTCGGAATGTCGAGGCGATAGCCCTTGAATGACCTGTTCAGCTTGTAAGTGCTCAGGGGAGCGATGTTTTGCATTTGCTGGGCATTTGTTTCTCTCAATTGGACTGTTAGGAATGGATAAATCCCAATTGTATTTTCCTTGCCATCAATTCTGCTCGACTTGCCCGTCTTGAGCGCTGAAGTTTGTGCGTCGTGAGAAACCTAGGCAAGAAGACAATGGACACTGGCTGCGAGGGTGATGTTCGACTGGCTGTTGCACCAGTGTGTCATGTGGATACGCATGGACGTGACATACGGCAGGTTGTCGTGTGCTGCACGCTTGCGTACATCTGTCGTGTTCATGACAGGCCTTTTGAGCCCGCTATTGCGGCGTTGCTGCAGCTTATGTTTGTTGTGAGGTTCCAAGGGTAGAGGCCTGTCTGGTGCAGTGGTGTTTACGGGTGTAACGTGTGCTGCGTTCTGCAGCTAGCGTACTTGCCATTCTGGGTTTCTGTCACTGTAGTATAATAGTACGTTTTGCGGTATATAATACGAGTGTTCAGCTCACAAAGCTATGCTACTACTACTTAGACATTAACTCGAAAATTTGGCCAGTGATTATATCTCTAATTGTGGTCGGCATAGCTGTTGGCGCCCCATTGGTGCTTTGTTGAAAACTGTGCAGCGTTAGTATATGTGAAGCACATCATTGATGACAGCTTGAATTGCAAATAGAAAGCCTTGCATCTTCAGCTGATGCTTAGCAGCGTTATTGGCGTTTCGTAATTGACGTTGGTGATGCAGGAGAAGCAGCTATGAATGCTTCTGTAGGCTGTACGTCGGGTCACAAAATATATTTGTGCCGTTCGGTCTTTGAATGTTTAGAGATTAAAGCAGGCGTTGTATGGCAGATTCGAATTCAGTCTGTCGTCACCAATGCGATGATTTGTGTTTGTTTGCTCTCTATTGGCGGGTTAAGACAGGGTGATTTGGGGAATCTAGGCAAGCCAAATATGGGCACTGGTTGCGAGGTTGGCAGTGGGCTAGCTGCCGACCAGTTTTTCCGTAGAGGTTGGTGTGCTGGCGACCACGTTGAATTGGACGTTTTGTGTTTGTTGGAAAGGAGCACGGTTGAATTCAGTTGGTATAGAGCAATCATCAAAAGAGAATGTAGAACACAGAGTTACGGGGTTTTGTGCTGTGTCCGAATGCACCAGTATGCCATTGTGGTTAGCCATGGACGTGGCAAGAGGACGTTGTCGTGTGCGACATATATGCGTACGCCTGTACACCTGTCTTGCTAATGACGGGCCTGTTGAGCCCGCTATTGCTTTTCCTTAGGTTCGTAGTAAGGTTGCACGGGTAGAGGTCTGCCTTGTGTGATGTTGTTTAGGGGGTTACCCCTGCTGAGTTGCGACATTTGCGTATTTGCGAATGTTACCACACTGTGCAGTGTTTCTGACACTGTAGGCTAGTAGTACGTTTTGCGTATAGAATGCGAGAATTCAGCTCATGAATTTGCTTGGCACCCCATAACATGATTTGTTCATCTGTTGCCCTAACCAGTAAATCGCATGAACCCAACGTCAATGCCAGCTGAACTAAGCACGTTGCACCCATTATGAAGGCGTGCAAATGTATGTTGAGAAAGCTCATCAAACCGATTAACAGAATGCAGTGAATATTGAAGCATGACTGTTGTTCTGGACTCCCGTCTCTTTGATTGTGGCATCAGCCGTGTTGTACCTCGCGGGTTTACGGTGATGGCTTCTGTATGAGCGTATGAACAGCTTCTGCGCTATGGCAGATCTACCTGCACACAATAAATTGCCATGTGTGTGTACAACCTGCTTCGCTAGTGTGTCCCATGGGATTATCTCTCGCACGCACGCTTGCAGACAGCCTCCTTGACAGCCTTTCGACATTACAGCAAACCGCGTCGTGAAACAGCCTCTCGGGAGGAATGCCAAGACACTCAAGGAGTGACGAGCTCTGATCTGACTCCACTTACTGTACGGCTCCTTAAGTTACTTGCTTGCGCCGGTTCAACTCTTGGCAACCTCGATGCTGTGATGTTATTGTTCGGGTGTCCTTCTGAGCAAACGAATTGAACGTATTCCTGATATTTGCGCGAATGTGTATTTGTGCACTGGCCAGAGCGCCGAGATTGCGCAGGTAAGGGGTGGTTACACTCTCTGCAAATAACGGCGTTCTTGTATCTCTAGAGAGTAGGTAGCGACGTCGGCTTTGCATTTCGCAGTAACGACGTCTGTGTGTTTTCTTAGAATCAAGTTAAGGCAATAGACTGTTTTGGCTCTTCGCAGCTAGTGCCATGTAGAGAGGGGGGAGGCTTTTGAAAATGCGCGTTGCTCAACCCTGGGGGTATCGACTAATGGTCTCAGTGGTTGCTGCTGCGTAGACGATTGCGTTTCCGTGCACGTCACAGCGTCTGCAGAACATTGGGATTCAGTGATCGCAAGATGGATGTAATGCTTTTCTGTTCATTATGCAGGTGGTTAGTCCGTTGACGGTCTGAGCGTGTGGCGTAAATCGAGTTTGCAATTTGTGCGACGCCTTCACGTGCTTCACTGGAGGTCGAACGGTTGTATTGGAAATTGCCAGGCCTGTTCAGGAATTGCATCCTCTGGCGTGTCCCAATGGTGTCGACGTGTTTAGGGATAGCATGGTTGTAGTATATTGCATATCGTGTCTGTCTAGCACTCGGCTTCTGTGGGCGTAGAAGGTATGTTTGGTCGGACAGAGACGTACTGAACTAGAGAGAGAATTAGTACAGCACCTGCAGCGACACCGAGGGGGTAACAGCAACAATGAGTATGCGTGAAGTCAGTGTGAAGTAGATCAGTGCAATGTGCCGTGGATACCGGAGTACAGCTCCTAAATGTAATGAGTTTTATGGGAGCATTCAGGTTCTGCCGGGAGCAGAAAGTGTGTTGGCGCATTTACAGACACGCACGAAGTGCTGGATGTTGTGGGTTGCGTGAGCGATGTGTAGGCGTTCAACCCTAGAGGTTATTTTGCGTATGTTATGAACTGGATGCGGGGATGGATACTCGGCAAGTAGACCTTTTTGAGTTTTTCGCAGCCGACACTGGAAATATCTTTCCCTTTTTCTGGTGGTATTGGACCTGTTGCTTGCATTCCTTCCTGAGTGCACTTTATTGTAAAGGATGAGCATTCATGGGTCTGGTGCTTGTTCACGAGGTTCTGTGGTGGCAAAGAACAGTTGGAATTGCGTCGCTCAGCAGGCTTCTGTCTCAGGACGTAGGTGCTGCGGCTGAGTGTTGTGCATTACCGCAAGGTGGAATATTGTTCTGGCATTTGATGGAAGTTGAAAATGTACTAGTACATGCGCTATCTGTTTGCTCCATGTGGTAGCGAAGCCGGTGCTTCATTTGGTAGCGAAGCCAGTTCAATCGAAAAGGGCTGCGGTGCGAGGGCGAAATAGCATGGGAAAATATGTGCCATTGACAGTGGTTTGAGGCGTATGCGTTAGCCGTGTTGACGCTGCTTTTCGTGGGGAGGTTTGGAGCCTGTATGATCCTACGGTTTGATTCGTGGCCTATATGGTAGAGGTGCGACCGCGTGTTTGATGCAGCACGTATGGCAAGAGTGTGGCTCTGCAGTTCTGCGCCTTCGAGGACACCGAGATAATTTACGTTTTTATACATGTCTACATGCAAGAGGTTTCAGTGCTGGAGTGTTTAGAGACGCAGATTATGATGATCTGCGTGCATGATAGGGTAGCCGCTGATGGACCTGGGGTAAATTTTGCTGTGGTTTCTGGCACTGGGATGGAGATCATTTAGCTGCCTACCTGGGACAACTTGTATAGTCGTAACATAGCGACGCGGGTCATTTGGGGACATTCTTCGGTACTCACGGTTTTTGGCGTTCGTTCCAATTTCCCAGGGTTTTTATCGCTAGCCTCATTCTTTGCTTGACGTCGAGGTCGCTTACAGGGATGTGGACGTATCGCGTCACAATCTGCCAACGGCTGTGCAGGGATCACTTCATTTTCATGCGCTAGAAAGCACCCGCGCACGTTTCTGAGACTTGTGCTTCGGAGTGCGCTCTTTGAGCATGGTGAATCCCGCACACGTGTAAGGTCCAGGCCTCCGGC
>NW_013565142.1:0-4089 GCF_000499605.1 Eimeria maxima | reverse complement strand
TGCAAGTTGCGACGGCTGTTTTAAACATTGTGTGCTCTTCGTTATAGCCTGCCTCAGGGAACCTAGAAATACTTTAATCAAACCATAGCGAGGCTGTTCGCTAAACTGATGCCAAAATCCCTACTTGACTGCACCACTCTACACTCCTCACCGGACAACGGCAGACAAGCACAATCAGCATTCTCTTACTTCTTCACACATCCTTTGCTGAGTGAATGCACAGACAAGTTTGCATGAGCACAATACAACTGAAATTGGGAATTCATCAAAGGATACAACGCTAACGTAGTATATCGAGGCGCTGAACAAATGTAGTGTAATTATTTCGTCCCGCTTACTCCCTGACAAAACGGTAGTTCTCATGGCCTAAGAGGCATATATAAATTTGCAAGCAATGCTTTCATCGAAAGGGTGCGAAATTTTGTCACAGACTACGCACTCCCTGCAGATAATATTTATTGAATCGTATCCATGCAAACAAATTGCATAACTCATACCTCAGCCCAACACAACACACTGGAATTGACGTCGTACGCGTTACGGAAACTGTCCGTAGGTCTCCATACCTGTTCATGCCATTTATAGGCGCTTACAAACTATATGATGTTCAGTTATTGCGTGTGAAACGTATATTACAGAGATATTACAGTGCGATTCGCGGACATCCGTGCGGTTACCAGCACAGTCGACTTACAAAGCTGCACGGAGCCTGCACCGCAGTCCTGCCTTCCAGACCATCCTCACGTACATCAAAGCTCCTACGGCTTTCTAGCTTTACTCGCAAGAAGGCGAACTTGCCAGAGATACCGACCAATCTCGGCACGTACTCCCCACTGCTGTTTAGGGTCCGCTAGAATCCAAACCATCCAGGGAGCTGTATTGCCAATAAGTCGTCCCTCACGAAGCCTTGTGTGTTTTTTCATTCGAGCGCACGATGATACTTTTCCGGTACTGTCCTTGAATGATGGGTACGACATGATTCTTCCGTTGCTTAGCCAGCTGTGAGAAACAGCTGTTCTCTCTGTTCCCATTCGAGAGTCGAGCAGACGACATACTTTTTTTCAAGCGCAAGCCCTTGTAGCGGAATGGCCAACATAAAACAGCTTAGCTCTCCACCTGATCTCATTTGGGTAGAACAAACTTGCAAGTGCATCATCGATGCCAATACGGTGTGAACGCACTAGGTAGGCAGAAACGTTGTAGACGCTTTCCCGTCTTCACACCTTTAATATACAACGTCTGCGTCACCGTCTAACCACCGACGACCCTGGTTTGGAGTCTGTCCGCTCTTGCAACTCCCCTAGCGTTGGCGCACCACCTACCTACAGACCTTATACGGCACTACATATTAGCAGTCGAAACACCCGAGCTGCGCAGTGGACCCTCTGAGGGGACTTATGAAAATTTATCAAATTCGCTCATCGTCCAAGCATTCATTAGAATTTTTGGGAACCATATCAGCACTCGCCACATAATCCTAATGCAACGGCAAGCAACCATCTACAGTGCACAACTAGGCCAGACAGTGACAGGGGATTTTCGGAAATTCTTTCTACGGAATAAAACTTTGTTGAATAGGCAAGGATAAACTAATGTGCTGCAACATACAAGCTGAGTCACGTGAGGCTCTGCCGTGTCTGGGTCTGTTGCAGAGCACGCTCTACAGCGTAAAAGTGGTGAAACTGCCCTGCCAAAAATGAAATACCGGACAATACGCTCGCGGTATCATTGCTGATCAGAGACACAAAATGTCTGGACCTCCTCAGTTACCCCTTAAACCACAATAATCATTAGTATGATTATAATAACAATGAGCTTATCAGTAGGATTATTATACCAATAAGAACAGCAATAACTGGTTGAACGGCTGAAGACGAATTAACAGCATGTGACGCTGCTTAGGCCTAGCGCAAGTGCACTGCTTGCGGCATTGTTGCTATCTACAGCAGACTCGAACCCACGAAATTGATTTCTCTTTCCAACGGAAAATAAGCCGTTGGAAAGCAGAATAATGCAGTTATCGGAGAAGCTAGTATGTAGGTGTCTCAACTGCTGCTAGCGAACTACGCCCCCGCTTTACGAAAGAGATATGCTGTAATCAGCAAACAATGCACTGCCGTTGGATTGTCTTGCCTTTCGAGTCATACGGCCTTCTACGCATCGTAGCCAACCAGGCGAGGAACATGTGAACACTCTTCGCTTCAGCGACACCGAAATTCACGTTGCTGCCCTCCAATGCTCCTGGTCGTCCACACACTGTTGCCAGTATGTCCTCCGAAATCAATAGCCGGAGATAGCAAAGAGCACTTATTAGTGTTTGACTACTTTTCTATCTTACTCATTCGACTGACTTGACATATTAGCCAAGTGGTGCAATAGGTCCAGCAGTGGAGAAATCTTGTAATGCAGTGTTTGTGCGCAGATCTCATTCAAGGTGTATGTACTTTAGTTTTAGCCTGCGAGCCTACTTTCTTCTGCCGGCGAACATATACCAGCGGTCTACATATTCGAAGCTTCTCCCCATAGCCATCTTGCCTTGCCATTCAAGAATCTGTTCTGCGGGGCAAAGCAGCAACTCTAAAGAACACGGGATTGGCCCTGAACATCAACACAGCAACTGCTGCATTCACGCTGCACGTGTTTCAGTCGGCATGTGCGAGTCATGCTAATGCGCATCTAGCACCTGTACGCGTAAGCTCGCAACTGCCAACGCCACTTTAGTGTATATGTACGCACTTGGGCAATTGATCAACGCACCAACTGTGACGAACGGTTATGCGCGGGGCAGATCTTTCTATGATGTCGGCACCTCCTGATTTGGTGAAGGAGTTGCAGCAGCGCGGTTGAACTGAGGCTATACATACACCAAAACACTGCGACTGCCAGGGCCCCTTCAACCTTACTGCTTTTGCAGAACTAATCGTGCACCCAGAATATCCCTCCACAACGCCAAAGTGCCTCGCGACACACTAGATAGTTTGTAACCGCTTGGCACGCCACTGCAGGACACTAGCCATGTAGTACTGACGAATCAAGGCACTATCAGCACACTGTGCTGAAGTGTGGTCTACACGAATTAGTGGCCTTTGGGAGACCTTCAGATGCTTAAATCGAAACTTCATTGTACCTGCCATTCACAGGCGCAGAATGTGTACTAACCCTATAATACCATGCAGCCTTGGCGAATCTCCAAGGGCCCACATGCAGATGCCAAAGCAAACATCTGCAGGAACTGCAGTGCACATAAAAGTGCTATCGTCTTGGTGGGACTTCACTTTTAAGCCATTCTGCGCACCGCCTAAAAAGCAGCTTCCAGGAACGCACGTGATATCTCTATTCTTGGAGATTCTGTGGCACTGAGGGCATCTCCGCGGTGGATGAACACCAGTCGTGCTCTTGCCGCAGAGCGAAAAGCCTCCGCATAGGCCTGCGGAGTTTCAGTGACTCATAGCACTACGCATATACACTGCCTACACCATGCAGTTCCCCAGATATCTGTTTGGAGAACTGTTCAGGAATCCTAAGGTACGCACAACGCATAGCTTCGTAAAAGCGCGGCACCACACTGCCACAACTAAACAAGGCACCGACGAGTGTTGTTTCACGGCATACCAGCTGCACAGCTGCTGCACTGCGCAGACACGCCAACACCCAATTTCCGTATTAGCCTGTAAACGCAAAACCCCTACACTCCACCTCGTAGATGCAGACCGAAGTGCCGCACCACCCGCCTTCAAAACACCTGCGGAGCCTACTCCAACGCCGAAGAAACTCTCTGTCTCTTCTCTCCATGCACGTTCACGTCTACATCGCATACATCTTTCTCACTGCCCGTACTCCCCTGAGTTCAACAAGGCGGAAAAGCAAAGTGCAAGCAGTGTAACGGCTCGGACAGACCATATCCGTGCGTTCACCATGTCTCACAGTCGCTACCCACTGTGCTAAATGTAGCGCCCTAACTACCTCCGTATCAACCAATACAAAATGCACATACTTTCTGGCAACATCCGCGGGGTTAACAAATACCGCATGTGCACATGAGCGAACATAACCGGCATACGCATGAGCGAACATAACCTGCGTACCCCA
>NW_013565141.1:0-3818 GCF_000499605.1 Eimeria maxima | reverse complement strand
TTATTGCAGGTCTATTGGAGGTTCTGTGGGTTTATGGAGCCGATGGGAGTGGATCCCGTGGTACGATCGAACTATAGTCTGTTGCTTCTTACGCGCGTTTCCACACTAGGTGTGGCGATTAATGCGGCATTGTTTGAGGGCAGCTGCTTTTACCACGATGCCCGAAACCGCTAGCCGTGTTTCGAGAAGCTGTAGCGCTATACAGGCCTTCACACCCAGCCAGACTATATATTTGATTGTGGTCCAGGACGCGCTAGTGGCGGCGGCGTGCTTGCAGTAGAGTGGCATGATGGCCGCTGGTGCATGGTTGGCGATGTCCAGCGCATTACATGCATGTGCACACGACGCAGGGTATTGGAGGAGCTGACCGCATGTCATTGCAGGTCTATTGGAGGTTCTGTGGGTTTATGGAGCCGATGGGAGTGGATCCCGTGGTAGGATCGAACAAAGTCTGTTGCTTGCTACGGGGGTGTCCACTATAGGTTTGGTGGCTAGTGTGGTATTGTTTGAGGGCAGCTGCCTTTGGCATTTTCCTCGCAACCCGCAGAGGCGTTCTGAAAAGATGTACAGCTTCACGGGGCCGCACAATCGGCCACAATATAGCTTCCGCACTGCGCGAACACGAGCTACTAACGGCTACATGTTTGCAGCAGCGTAGCACGATTACTGCTGTTGCACAGGTCGCGACGCACGCCGCCGCGCATGCATGTCCAGAATGTAGGTTCTTACAGGGGCTGACCTCAGCTTATTGCAGGTCTACTGTAGGTGCTGTTCTGTTTGGAAACAGATGCCAGCGGACCATCTGATATGAGCGAGCCATAGTCTGTTGCTGGTTACGAGCGTTTCCCAAATAGTTTTGTCGGCCCTTGCGGCATCGTTCGAGTACGTCTACCTTTGGCACGATGCGCTTAACACGCAGATGAGTTCTGCACATATGTACTGCTTTACGGGCCTGGCTCATGAACCGGAATACGGCTTACATGCTGCTCGAGCACAAGCTAGTGACTTCTGCATGCTCACAATATGCAGCGGTGATATACGTGTAATCAGTGGGTACGTTCGTGTCGGCACAACCTGCAATTTTCCACAGATTCATCAGTAGAGAACAATCTGCTGTTTAGACATATTTAGTGTTGGAAAGAGGCGCTGCTGTACAGATGCGGTGTGCGTATCAGACCGCACAGTTCTGTGGTGAGTAGGTCAACCTGGTTTTAATGCGGAGGACAGGTCTGTGCACGAACAGGAATTATGGTAGTTAGTTGGCATATGGCCTATCGAGGGGCATCCTAACGAATGGAATGCTGATACACAGTGTGTTTCCATATGCAAAACGCCTTCACAGTGGCTTAGAGAATGGCATGGTGGTCGGTGTTTTATGCGTAGCGAGCAACAGCTCAGTATATGTGGGTCCAATAAGTTGCCTCTTAAAGGGGGGGACCGCCGATCATTACATGGCGGTTGGAGGAACTTGTGCTTTAGGGCAGGGTTGAAACGGAGCGTATGATATGATAGGGCCATAGTCTGCTGCGTGTGTTGTTGTTTTCCCCAATGGGCTTGGAGCGTCGTTCGGCATTTTTCGAGGGTGTCTGCCGTTGGTTCCGTGCTCTAAACATCTACAGCTGTTCCGCAGAAAGACGCTTTTAAACTGGCCTCCCCAACCAGCCGCCATGTAACTGTCATGCTGTTCGTGTTGGAGGTAGTGATGTCTGCATGGTTGCAATTGGCGGCGGTGATATACGCGAGATCAGGCCGTACGTTCTTTTGGTGACATCCTGCGGTTTCCACTTAGTATTTCGCAAGGAACGATCTACTGTCTAGAGATACTTAGAGCTGGAAACAGGCTGTGCTGTACAGCTGTGGTGTGCGTAGTAGATCGCACAGCCCTGTGGAAAGGAGGCGGGAGGGTTATCAAGTGGAAAACAGGTCTACGCACAGACAGGAATTGTGCTTGTGCATTGGCATGTGCCGTATCCATGGAAGTCTTAGAGAATGCAGTTCTGGTAAACAGCCTGCATATCCAAAATCTCTGCACAGCAGCATATAGCCCAGTACATGCATGCCCAGGGATTTTGTTCTTGAAGGGGAATTCCTCTGATCATTACAGATGGCTTTTGAGCAAATCCCCTCATATCCATATTCTCCCTTGAGATGATATCAGGGTTGCGTCGGCGTAATCTGCACAAATGCATTGGGAAGTATGCAAAGATCATATGAACAGCGCTGCTAAATATAGCACGAACCACGAATTGTATTCGTATGTTGTGGCAGCACACTCTGCCCTGTGCATTTTATTTGCCTGCGCAATTTGCATGCCTGCTTCTGCACAAAAGGAAGGGCTATTTCCAATTCTTAGCCAAACACCCTGCGAGGCCTTCTGGATTCATGCTAACTGCTGCCAGGCACAGCGCTTGTATTACCTGCTCTTGCAATGCCATTTTGTTGCTCTACCTAGAAGCACGACAGCCTGAGGTAGAGATTACTTGCGGTTTTGGTTGTTTTGATAGGAAACGCCCTTAGGACAAACGGCAAAATACTTTAGTCATCATATGCACATCTACTTGCGTCGCATTCCTCCTATAGCTTTTTCAACAATTTCTGACATCTAACGCTCTCAAAGAGCTGGCAAGAGCTCCGCTGACTCCTCATATCCAGCCGGAAAATTCGCAATTCCCGGGTGACCAGTTTGTACACATGTGGGGCGCTCACCGCTGCACACGCGGATAGAACCAGCCCCCGCAGATGGGTGTCCTGGATCCCTTGCCTTCACGGACAAGAGCCAAGTGGTTACTAATTTTGTGGCGAGAGCGATACTTGAATATGTGGCGGCATGCAGAGCGTACGCTAGTTGCACGTGTTTACGTGTTTTGCGCGTTTCACCAATCTTGTTGGAGGCCCTTTCTGCACGGTTAGATCGGGCCCTTCGTTGTACCCATGCCCTTAGCGTCTAAAGCTGTTATGGAAATAACGACTGCTTCAAGGGCCTAACCCTCCAGCTGCCATATAGCTTTCATACTGGTCGGACTCGAGCTAGTGACTTCTGCATGCTTGCAATATGGGGTATGGAAGTACGCTTGAGCAGGGAGTACGTTCGTTTCGAGTCATCCTGCAGCTCTCAACGGGGTCATCAGTAGGCCACGGGCTGGTGTTTAGGCATTCGTAGATTTGCTCCCTTGTTTCGCGCTTGTGGACATTAGAGTTTGAGTTCGTTGCGTCATTGTTGAAGGGTGCCTGTCGTTGGAACCATGAGTTAAGCATCTACAGTTGTTCTGAAAAGTAGCGCTTTTGAGTTGGCCTGCCCCACCAGCCGCGGTGTAACATTCATACTGCTCGCGTTGGAGCTATTGACTTCTGAATGCCTGCAATGCGAGGCAGGGAACTACGCCTGAGCAGGGCGTACGTTTGTTTCGTGGCACCCTGCAGTTTTCAACGGAGTCATCAGTAGACAACGAGCTCCTGTTTAGAGATCCTCAGGGTTGGTTGCGTGTCTCTTCGGTGTGTAAAATAGGGTTTGTGATATGTGCCGCATCTTTTGAGGGCATCCGTCGTTGTATCCATGCACTAAGCATCTACGGTTGTTCCAGAAATAAGTACTGCTAAATAAGTACTGCTCCACGGGTCTACACGAAGGCCCCAATATAGCTACGAGGCCTTCTGGATTCATGCTAACTGCTGCCAGGCACAGCGCTTGTATTACCTGCTCTTGCAATGCCATGTTGTTGCTCTACCTAGAAGCACGACAGCCTGAGGTAGAGATTACTTGCGGTTTTGGTTGTTTTGATAGGAAACGCCCTTAGGACAAACGGCAAAATACTTTAGAG
>NW_013565140.1:2500-3687 GCF_000499605.1 Eimeria maxima | reverse complement strand
TATATATATATATATATATATATATATATATGTATACATATGTATGTGTGTGTATATGTATACATGTATGTAATATACGTATACATATATATGTATGTGTATATGTATACATATATGTAAATATATAGCGAGTTAGTTCTGTGTCTTCTTTGGTTGTTGCACTGCAGCACATACATGCGCTTAGTTATGTGCTGTCCTTATCAATGATTGCTGCTGTTGCTGCTGTTGTTGCTGCCGTTGCTGCTGTTGCTGCTGTTGCTGTTGTTTCTGCAGGGTACGGCTTTGTGCGTTTTGGGAGTTCAGCGGAAGCAGCAGCAGCAGTAGCAGCAGCAGCAGCAGGAGGCATCCGTCTGCGTGGCAGCAGAATCCGTGCAACATGGGCAAAAAAGGATTCTCTAGCTAAGCACACCTTAAATAACAGCAGCAGCAGCAGCAACAGCAGCAGCAGCGGCACTTGTAGCAGCAACAACCACAGCAGCAGCAGCGGCAACAGCGGCAGCAGCAGCGGCAATAGCGCCAGCGGCAGCAGCAGCGGCTTTAGCAGCAATAACAACGTTAAGCAGGTAGAAAATATTCTTGCCGCCTTAGGGTCCCCATCTACTAGGGGGGCCCCTAATATGCTTGGGGGCCCGTCTAATATGGGTCTTGGGGGGCCCTCTACGGTACTGGGGGCCCCCCATTTGGGCTTTGGGGGACAAATAGGCCAAGGAGCGGCATTTAAAGGGGCCCCCCTATACCAGGGGGCACCATTTATGCAAGGGGGCCCAATTCAAGGAGCCTCCATGCAACAAGGGGGCCCCCTTCAAGGGGCTCCCACCATGCAAGGAGGGGCCCCTCTCGTTGGGGGCCCCGCAACCAAAGGGCTAAAAAATGGTACAGCAGATGCAGCAGATTTATGTTTTCTTGTTGGGGGGAGAAATGCGCTTAATTCGTCTCTACAATTGAGTTGCTGTAGGGTCACCTCTTGCTGCTGCCGCTGCTGCTGCTGCTGTTAGTATGTTGCTGCTGCTGGTGCTGCTGGTGCTGCTGCAGTTTGTATGATTGTTGCTGCTGCTGTTATAGCTTGCTGTTGTGCTGCAGTTCATCCGCTGCTGAGGCCGTCCCTTATATCGGAGGCCCTGCTACAGCAGCAGGAGCAGCAGCAGCAACAGCAGCAGCAACAACAACAGCAACAACAACAACAACAA
>NW_013565139.1:0-4748 GCF_000499605.1 Eimeria maxima | reverse complement strand
ATTACTCCCGCTGCAAGAGGGTGGTAATCCTTGAGAAAAAGAGGATTCATTCGTAGCCTCTATGGCGAAATAACAACGCCTGGTGCAGCCGCGGAGTTGTGGCTCCCTGGCATGCTACATAACTTTAATTTGCTACCGTGAAAGAAGCTAAAGCCGATTATCCTTACAATTTCCTCTGCGAGTCTATATTGGATGGGTTGAGAATCCACTAACGTAAGGTATGGTGCAGATAAGCGTCTTCGTAGAATCGACCAACAACCGTCCGGTCAAGCGGACTGCTGCACTACTACGGGGCATTGTGTTGGCACCAACGCCTTGGTAGGCCTTAAGTGATACAAAGCCGTATGCAGCAAACTCAGCAGCCGTCCGGCAATTATGCCCGCGACTAGAGGATGGTTATCCTTAGGAGAAAGATGGTTGAGTTCTCGACGCTCGGCCGAAATGACCCCGCGAGGTGCAGCAGCCGCTTTCACGTTGCCTAGCTGACATCCAACATAATGTTAGTTGGCTCACCTGTAAGAACTCCAAACCTTATATCCTAACAGACATTTTCTCATGCGAGCGTGCATTGGATGGGTTGAGAATGCACTAATGTAAGGTGTGGTGGAGGTGAACGTTTTTGCAGAATCGACCAACGACCGTGAAGCGGACAGCTGGAGTACCACGGGGTTTCCCCTGTAGATCATGTATGTCGTCGGCCATACTGACTGACAATACGCCATGTATATCAAACGGTGCAGGAGTCGTGCAATTGTGCCCGCTGTTAGGGGATGGTCATCCTTGAGAAAAAGAGGCTTCGTTTCTTGACCCATTGCTGAAATAACTCCGCGAGCTGCAGCCGCCTTTCTTCAGGATCTCTCGTGGCCATGCACCAAAACGTTAATGGGATCACATGAAAGAACGGAGAAGGCATAACATCGTGACGGCCATATTCCTATGGGGAACTGTATTTGAGGTGCTGAGAATACACTTTGGCAGGGTGTCGTGGTCGTGGGCCGTACGACAGATATATGCCTTACGTCCTGGTTGTAAACCGTACAGTGAACAGTGATTTGGCACGATCAGCTCCGCTGCACACGCCTCTAGGCTTCGTACGCTCTGAGCAGAACACTCCAAAAGGCCTGCAAAAAAAAATTATTTAGTTCAGACGTCGAAGATGATAGAAATACCTTGATGAACTTGGAATTGTTAATGCTCGAACGCATTCCACCGTCCCCTTTTTGGCTCTTTCCATTTGCATGTTGGGGCTGCGTGCTGGGCGAAAACACAAAAGACGGTGGGCCGCAATAGACGGTGGGTCGCAATTATTCTAGGATATAGTCCAGCAGATGCCAAGTAAAATACTGTGGGTGAAACCAGTGCATGGTACAGTTACCGCGATGGGAAAGACGCCAGGAATTCGCCTAAGCTTCAGCCATTGGAGCATGGTTGTTCTCATTTTTGTAAAAAGAGCATGTCAGAGTCGCAGAGCAACACTGTGTACGGAACGGTTTCTTAGAAGGGCTATGGGCGTGTATGCAGCGACTCGTATGCCAACTATGTCAGGTTGAAATTAGAGAAACCACTGAATTTTCTTTTGTGAGTAATGATTGCTCTTCCCCAGTATTCAGTTGCTGCACGTGCATAACGGCAATTAAGAAAAATTCACACCCGCGTGGGGCGCATGGACGCATAAATGCTAAAAGTGGCTTAGTCTACATACTGAACAGCTGCTGGATATGACAGACGTTTATGCGGTCTTGTTTGTCTTGACTGAGCTGTCGGCAAAACATTGTTATCGGCTCCACCTCAGTAGCTTCCCAACGTCGTAGTGCACAACCGTTAGCCCTCCGTGGCGCCGGTCCATAGTTGAGTGAAGAGTCCTGATTTGCCGTCGAAGCTCTGTTGCGAGGGGCGACACGGTGCACACGCATAGAAAACCCACCCTGTTCCAGCATTTCTCGTACTAGGGAGGGTCAGTTGTTTTGCTGATAAACGTCTGAAGGTTTACTTTTCACCGGACCCGACGGCCACAACGTCAGTACAAACACATTGCAAATACTGATGGCACGCTTCTGTTGTGCCATGCTTTCCTTTTAGAGACTCTTCTCGTGCCTAGCTGAGGCATCCTCCACGTCGTGATATGGCTTTCGTGTTCTGCGGCTACGTCGCATAAAGAAGTTCTTCTTGACCACTCTCGGTTTGAACGGATGGTGATTGTATCCTGATGTTCCGCTAAAGAGCAATCAGGTAGTGTTGCACCAGCGGTCATACGCTACGATATATTGGAAACTGCTTCTTGGCCTAAGTTGGTCTCGCTTCGGTCGGTAGGTGCTGCATTTTGATATGGTAGGATGTTTCAACATAAAAACGTTTTCAAGAGGCACACGTAATCTGCTTCATTTGTGTGTCGTTGGCTGTTGGAGGATCAAGCAGTTGGTGCCTACACAGCCTGGATACCCTACACAGGTTGGACTGCAACTGCTGAACTGGTGCTTGCACACGACCTGGTTGTGCAAAAATCAGCAAGTATGCTCTGCGTGCAACGCCTCAGTGTTTGGCCTCAAGGATATCAGTAGGGTGGATGCCTGCTACGGCCGTTTTTCTATGCGCGTCGAACCTAACAAATGTTTCACTAGATCTCGGGTGTGCATGGCTTGCCTGTGCATTTCTGCATTTGATGTCTGTGAAGCGCTCAGCTGAGTGTCGATGTCGAGTGTTCACGACGCAGATGGTGAGCGTTTCGCCAGAGCACTTCAAGTATTGGGGACTTTTATGGTATCTTTTAGACCTTTGGTTGTGTGTCGAAGGCGCATTTGCAGTCACCAACAAAGGGTGTGGCTGCTTGCAGCCGGAACCATTGTTTGTGCATTAATGCTGCCGCCTTCCGGTGCGGCTCCTCCCCGCTACAGCAATGGTTCGTGCATTAATGTAGCACTGTCGGTGGCAACCCGCCATTAATCGCACAGCGCTTCTCTTAATACCTCGGCGATGCTCTCTGATGGGTGCACTAACAACTGATATTTGCCTGCAGGAAGTGAGCTCGCACTTCCAAGGGGCAGTACGTGCAGTGATTTGCTGCAATGCTTGTTGTCGTTGACAACTATAGGTGAGGCGTCTCCATGCCGTTCAGAAAGTGCGTATCGCTGGTCATTTGATTCACCGCAGCCTTCTGAGCATGTGCCGAATGAATTTTTAGTCCTTTCGAAGGGAGCAAATATCTCCATGTCGAGGATGAGAAACTTTTTATCAACTTCTCCATTGCTAAGCTTTCTGTTAGCGGTGCTAATTATTAGACAGGATTGCCATTATTGTCGTGGATAACGGAGCCTGTGCATGCTTTCTCAACATTCGAAGACTGGTTTGCTCGTGTGCGATTCAAACGTTGGTATTCTACTAATTGAAATTCTAATTCACTAAAGAGTTTTAAAAGCCTGTGGTTATGGTCGTTGGAACATCTTTTTTCGAGCAGGAAGTGAGCGGCGGTATGGAGGTTCATCTGTGGCGTCATTGAAATTGTAGAGTCAGTGCTGAACCTCGACAGCCTTAGTCGGTCCTTTGCCGTGCAGCCTACCATATTGTGGCACTTCCTGCTGCACTGCTGTCGTTCTTTTTGGAGCAGGAGGTGAGTAGCGCAAATGAAGTAAAATCGCTGGCGCCGAACCTCATCTACTACAGCCCATGGTAGAAGTTACCATGCACTTTCCTCTCGTCGTGCTCCGTTGAATAACCAGTATGATGCCCCTGCCCCGTATGCGTGTAATATTGGATACCAATAGTAAGCATGTTGGTATTCACTAGTATTGATTCTTAAAGAATCAAGGTGACAGCATATCGGTTTTGGCATCACTTCATTATCTATCATGCAGTAGCGGAGCATGCAGAGGAGATTCCCCAGGAGAAACGTTGCATTCCCGACTAGGTATAAATCCTCTCGGAGCATAACAAACATGTATGCGGATACCCAGAAGGTATTAGAGGCAGTATCGAATAATGAATACTACACCAATGCGGAAAAGCATGTCTGGGAGCAAACGCACAGTCTAGCATGGCATACGACTCGAATCGGGTCGACCGTGAATCCATGACGGTGACACCATTGATCACAAAAATGTCTGAGGATGCTGTTTAGGCTTCACCTTGCTCAGGATTGTCCATGCAGCATTGTTTGCGAACTTCGGCGAATTATAGGTTTTCAACCACTGTTGCGCTTGCTCATTGAATTCCCCATTGTCAGGCAGATGCTTTGTTCATAGGTTTGTTCATGGTGTTCATAGTTCATAGGTGGACGGTGTTTACCAAGTTGTTAGTGTTCACCGTACATTAGCACCGTATATTCAGATCGTGAGTATACTGTAGAGTTGTTTCCCATTACAAGACTGATCCATCACGTGCTGCGGAGAAGCTGTAAACGTCTTCCCATCTGTATGGACATTTTTGCTGCACGTTCGAACATATATCTTAATGCTTGCACCAACCCTGCAGCTGATACGAGATTGTTTAGTTGGTAGATTTTGTCAAGACTGATCCATCACGTGCTGCGGAGAAGCTGTAAACGTCTTCCCATCTGTATGGACAGTTTTGCTGCACGTTCGAACATATATCTTAATGCTTGCACCAACCCTGCACCTGATACGAGATTGTTTAGTTGGTAGATTTTGTTGTGTAAGCGTATGTGACCTTCACAGTGCAGACAAATTCCACCGGAGCGCTACAGAGTGACGACGGCTTGCCTCCTGGCAACTTCCAGTTGACGTAACGTCGAGAAT
>NW_013565138.1:0-43273 GCF_000499605.1 Eimeria maxima | reverse complement strand
TGTTTATTTTAATGCATAAGGAGTGGACTACTCATGTGCTTGCGCATGTGAGGGGACTACTCATGTGCGTCCGCCTGTTGTGTATTGCCCAACTCCATGAATGACAGACATCATGTGTATGGATACTACCACTGTATTTATACTTTATTGTGTATATGAATATAATTATTATATAGTCTCAACATCCCTCGTCACTCAGTCACTCTCATAGAATGGATTGTTCGGTCTAACTCGTATACGGATGACATGGGATTCCCGTTTCCCTCGTCACTCTTAATAAAGGAATGATGTTTGATTCGTGCTCAGGTGTTATCTACATTTTATTTTATATTTGTGTATTTTTATATTTATTTACATACTGTGCACTAAGAGTGACGAGGTGTTGTGGCCTTGGTTGGTGGTTGGCCATACGTATGGATTGCTGTCCCTATAAGGTGGCCAAATCCCTCGTCACTCTCATGCATTGAATCGGGTAATGCCTCTCATGTATTAAAAAAAAAAAAAATTCTCAGTGTTTTTTGTTTATTTTAATATTTTTATTAATGTTTTTGTTTTTTTAATATTTTTATGTTTTTTTGTTTTTAAATAATGTATTACTCACTACCTGATGTAGACGGACGCGGACAATACACGGTATGCATACCTAACGACAGGGATATTCCACCGGTTTAGGGAGCAGTGAGAGTACGTAACTTAGCCCATTACGGAGAATACGTAATTTTTTTTTTTTTAAAGAGTTACAAAAAACAAATAACATTATAAAAATAATTACATTTTGTTTTTTTTAATATTTTTATGTTTTTTTGTTTATTTTAATACATAATGAGTGATGGACTACATCTGCCTGCGCCTGTTATGTGCCATACGTATGGGTTGTTGTCGCTATAAGGTGGCCAAATCCCTCGTCACTCTCATGCATTGAATCGAGTAATGCCTCTTATGTTGTGTATATTAATAATATAAATTATATTAATCTACACTTCTTAATTACATTTTTTTGAATTATTAACTTAAAAAATAACGGGAGACATAAAAAAGACCAACGTTTTACGACTCTTAAGTAGAGGGGACAGCGGGCAAAGTGGTTTGTACGGCGTGCAACTACAACAGGAGCAGAGCACAGATCTTGACCGGCGTTGCGATGGGGGGCAAAAAAGCCACGAGAAATGGCAATTTCTGAATTTTGGCTAATTGAATTATTGGCTAATTGAATTAAAGAATTAATTGCAATAATTTGAATTCGTGAAACTTGAATCCTTAGTGGGTCAGGTGTTTATAAGTACGTTTTAATATTGCATTCTACTACATATTGCACACTAGGACTGACGAGGTGTGGCCATGATTGGTGGTTGGCCATACGTATGCATGACGTGGGATTGCCGTTGCATTTAAGGTCTGCAAAATCCCTCGCAAAAGCTCATACGAGATTGGCATGGCACTCTTAAGGAATCCAAATCCCTCGTCACTAAGATCTGCAAATCCCTCGTCACTCCCATAGAACGAATTGTCGATGCTAGATTCGTATATGCAGCCAATTGGCTTCAATACGTCACTCTCATGGATCACTCTTTTAAGTGAGACTGACGAGGATTTGAAGACAGGAAGGTAGATTCTTCCAAAGGCGTTATCTATATTTTATATGCATTATATGTAAAATACATATATTATTATGATTATATTATCATACTGCACACTATGATTGACGGTGTGTAAAAATTGTTGCTGGTTCGCCGAGCCAGACCTATGCACAACCTGGGAATTTCCTTGCATTAAAGTCTCCAAATCCCTCGTTAGTCCCACTCACTGCACTTCATACTGCACACTGAGTGACCAGGTGTGGATTTTCTTGGTACTTCGCCCAGCTAGAATACGTGTACCTGGGATTGGTGTTGTCTTCTTAACGTGTCCATATCCCTCGTCACTCCCGAATTATGTATGGTAGACTCATATGTGTATGAAGTGGGATTGTAAATGGTAGATATGGATGGCGTGGGATTGGGTTTTGCATTAAGATCCTCACTTCATGAAATTTCGGTTACATTCATATTGCACACTATGAGTGACGAGGTGTGATGGTTGTTGGTTGGCCGAGCCACAAGTATGTTGACGTCGCCTGACATGCGTCCAAATCGCTCGTCATGCACACTGGATCAATTGTGGATGTTAGATTCGTGTTGTTTTCTATATTCTATATATGAGCTACAGGTAGGGATGGATTTCTCATTAAAGTGCTTGCTGGGAGCAATCCAAGCGAGTGCCCAGGCCCAAACAACCGTGTACCCCTGTGTATGATAATACTTGCTGGGAATTTTGTCTGCAAACCGATGCGGTTTAAATTCGAACAATCAATGCGGAGCATTTAGGGGTCATTGTTTAGGGTCTGGAAGCACAATAGGACAATCTTGCCCAGCGCTGCCGTGCAGTCCGCAAGCTCAGGCAGCAGGTTGAGTGGCAACACCAGCAGAAAACTGGTTCCTGGATCTGCTTCTGCTAACAGACTGACAGGAGCAGCATGAGCAGCTGCAGGACCACCAGCAGCATCCGAAGCAGTTGTTCGGGATTCCACAGATATTGCCCCTGTCTAGCCATTCTTGTTACCACCACCTAGTAGCTAGCTAGATAGCCACCTAGGTGGGTGTGCGTCAGGAAGGCAGACAGTTAACTAGCTGAGGGGTGCGTTGGCTACCTGCTTCCTGGCTAGCCAGCTAGCTGTAGCTGTTTTGTCGCTAGCCATTTAGCTGGTGGGGGATTCCTGCGAGTAGCTACTGGTCACAGCTGCAGTGGCTGCTGCGGCCCCTGGAAGCAAGACAGCTAGCTAGGCGTATAGCTAGCTGGATAGCTAGATGCTAACAGCTGCTAGCAGTGGAATAACTAGCTAGCCACCCGCCAGCTCCGCTAGCTAGTTGAGCCGTTTGCTGCCTAGCTTGGCAGCTGGCTAGCTAGCTTCTCAGCGAGCTAGCTAGCTGCCGTGTTGGTCTTACGACAAGAAGAGGAGTTGTTTTTTCTCCAAAGAAGTAAGAGATGGAAGCCTAGCCTTAGGCGGCAAAGCAGAACACTCCGCTAGCTGGAAAGAACGAGATAACTCATCCTTTTGCTGCTCCCTGTCAAGGCTTTCGCTGTGCTGCAGCATCAGCTGCCGCCGCAGCTGCTGCTGCAACCGCTCTTGCTGAGCAACTGTCTCGGTGCGCCGCGTCTCTTCTATTATCTGTTGTAGGGTCTTGCGCAAAGGCCGCCTTCGAACGCTGCTGCTAGTAGAAGCAGTACCACCAGAATTACTGTTGCTGTTGTGTGGTGTTGCTGTTCCTGCTGCTTCTGCTGCAGCACGAGGCTTCCGCCCCACAACCGGCACATTCACAAGCCGCTGCCTGAAGCTTGCCTTCCCCTTGGCCCTCCGCGCTTCGGCGGCTGCTGCTTCTGCTGCTCCTACGGAATCTTGAGGCAGCAGCAACAGAGGCGTCGCTCCTCCGTTGCGGCCCTTCGTATGAGGCTGAAATGAAGCAGCAGCGGCAGCAGTGCTTTCCAACGCAAAATGAAAATGCAGCACCACCAGCAGGCTGCTATATTGTAACACGAACCCAGAACCATCAGCAACAGCAGCAACTTACATTAATAGCAACGATTCTGGAGGTCTCTGACGATCCGCGCGGGTCCGTCCGCGCGTATAGCTGAAACAGCAAGCGGCCTGCAGCAGCAGCAACAACGACAGCAAGTACGTTGCATTAGTTTCCTTCCTGGAGCAGCATGAAAAGCAAAGGATGAAAAGGCGGCAGACAGAGCAAAAACAACAAGGGTGCGTGGCGTCTTCTGCAAGGGTATCTCCAAAAACACCAACACAAACAACAGCAGCAGCAATATCAGCAACCGCAGCAGCAGCACCAGTATCAAGGTCAGCAGCAGAAGTACCAGTAGAAGCAGTAGCTACCTGCGTCTGTTTGCCTCCCGAAAATTCTCCAGAGTTTGCTGTAATCCTTTTGCTGTTTTTTCTGTTTTTCTTTCAACTGAGCTTCGACCCGAGAAATGTCAATGGTTTCGTCTCCTGAAGAAAATGTTTCTTCATGCTGCTGCTGCTGCTGATGCTGCCGTTGTTGCTCATGCTGCTCATGCTCATGTAACTGTTGCTGCTGTGGCAAGTAATGCAGATGTTCTGTATGGCGCTGCTGGAGTTGCTTCTCCTCGCCTGTCTGCTGGTGGTGCTGCTCCTGCTGTTGCTCCTGCTGGTGTTGCTGTTGGGTCTCGTTTTCTTGAAGCACTTTCATCGGTGCCATTTGCTTCTGTGCATCAAGGGAGTGCTGCTGCTGGATTTGCTGCTGCACTGGCTGCTGCTGCTGTTCCTTCTCATCCCCCGTATGTGTTTGAATTTCCATCTCTGCGCCTGCACCGTCTGCTGCTGCTGCTGCTGCTGTTTCTGCTTCGCTTGGTGCTTGGCCCAACGCAGCAGCTGCAACAGCAGAAGCAGCAGAAGCAGCTGCAACAGCAGTGACAGTATCAACACCAGCCGCACCCTCGGCTGGTAAACCTGACTCGTGCCATTCAGCTGCGGTAGTAGTAGCAATAGCTGGTGCTGCTTTTACTTCTGAGCTTGTTGCATATCTGGTGGCATGATTTTCTGTGGCTAACGCTTCTGCTTCGGCTCCTGTTGCTTCTATCGCTTGTACCGCTGCAGCTTCTGCTGCTGCTTCTGCTGTAGCTTGTGCTGCTGCCTCTGCTGTCGCTTGTGCTGCTGCTTCTGCTGTCGCGTGTGCCGCTGTTTCTGCTGTCGCTTGCGCTGCTGCCTCTGCTGTCGCTTGCGCTGCTGCCTCTGCTGTCGCTTGTGCTGTTGCTTGTGCCGTTGCTTGTGCCGTTGCTTGTGCTGTTGCTTGTGCTGTTACTGCTGCTGTTTCTGCAATCACTTCCTCAGGGGCCGCCGCTTTCTCTAATTCTGCTCCTGCGTGCTCTGCTTCAACTGTTGCCGCCACCGTTGTCCGATCAACTGCTGCCTCTGTTTCTGCCAATGGTAGTCCTGTCGCTTCTGATGCTACTTTGGCTGCTGCTCCTGCCGCCGCATGTGCTGCCGCCGTTGCTGCTGCTTCCGTTGCAGCAGCTGCTGCTGAAGCAGTAAATCCAGCATCGGCAGTTGTAGGCAGTCCTGAAGCGTCAGCATCTGCTGTACAAGCTCCTGCTACAGCAGCAGCAGCAGCCCCACCAGCTTCTGGTGGAACCCCTCTCTCCCCATCTACACCGTACTCTGCAGAAGGAACAGCAGCACCAGAAGCAGAATCTGTTCCTTCTGCTACTTCCCCCAATTCATTCTCTTCAGCAGCTGCTGTTGCTGCTCGCTGCTCATTTTCCAAGTGCTCTAGACCGGCGGCTGAGAACTCTCCTGCAGAAGCAACGCCAGCAAGAAGAGGTCTCGCTTCTACGTTTGCTGCTGCGGAGCCTTCCTCCCTTTCTTCCGTATCAAGTTCTGTGTGAGTTAAATTAAGAGTTGCATTGGAGCTGCTGGCTTCCATTTCTTCTATACTATGTATCCCTTTTCGTCTAATGTTTTGGCTTTTTATCTAAAGCGCCCTTTGCCACTTCAGTAGGGCTGAGAAGCTTCTTTAATAACCTACATCACACCATTCTCTAGTCCTAAGTAAAATGTGTCTTTGAATCTCCACGTTTAGTACATTTTCAAAAACCCTCTAATGGTATTCTTTACATTGCAGCAGCAACAGCAGCAGCAATAGTAACAGCAAGAGCAGTGGCGATCGGCGCCAGAGCAGGGGTCCGAGCCGCCGTGAGCATAGGCTTGTGATACAAATGCACAGCTTGGGGTGTTTTCTTTTAGCCTTTTTTCTCTGTAGAGTTCAAACTACAATTAAATTGGTAAAATAAACGAACAATAAACCGAAAGAACCGGGGAAGACTGATCAGTAGGCGGCAGCCATTAACCGGGACCGGGGGGAGGTGACCTGAGCTCGATTGGGAGGCAACACACGGAAAAAAAGAAATAAATAGTTTTAGATACATGAAACTACATTCCATTTAAGATTTCAAATAATTTCATTTTTTGCAGCTTTAATTTAGCAATTCTGTTCCTAGGGCGCCGACGTGCTGCTCGGGGAGTAATTGATCCTTTTTGTGTATCTTGCAGTTCCTAGTTAACGCAGAGTTCATCCATAATCCATACATATATACTATATATACATATTTTACACAATATATCATTCAATATACACATACATACATATATACATGTGTATATACAATATGTAGGTGGAGATTTCTATTCGTAAGCGAAAGCCTGCAGACACTCTATCTGTCTGTATAAACCCAAAGGAATCAAGTGATGCTGCAGGAAACTTGCAGTCCGAGCACTAATAGTGACGGAATATAATTTCCAATGAAATTATAATAATTGCTACTGCTATCGTTAGTATTCTAGCTGCACCACCTGTTGCAAGGACTGCATGCATTCCTCTTTGACAGCCACACACTTTTCTAATGCGCAGTTGTCTAGGCTGCTCTACTGCTGCTGCTGCCTGTTCTGCTGCTGTTCCTGTTGCAGCTGTTGCTGGTTCTGCTGCAATGTAATGTCTAACTGTAGCTATGCAGCTCATCTGAACAGCTGGGGGCTCAGCACCAGCGGCTGCTGTTGTTGCTGCACAGATCACAACCTCTCCAAAACCTATAGTAGGCAACGTAGACAAGTAAAATGCAGTTCGAGCAGCAGCCGGCATACCTGTTCTGGTTGCTGGTGCAGCTCGCGCATTGCAGGTTTTGTTCTAATTTCCACACTGCAGCAGCAGGTGCTCCTACTGTTGCTGCAGCTGGACGTGCTGCTACTGTGGCTGTAGCAGCAGGTGCTGCTACTGTTGCTGCAACAGCAGTTGCTGCTGCTCTTCTTGCAGCAGCACCTGGGGGCATTAAAACACATATATCCTTCAGTTCCATGTTGCTGCAGGAGCCGACTCAATAGTGAGCTCTTCCGGCCCTTCTTCCCCAGCAGGTTGCTGCTGCTGCTGCTCCTCAGCTATTGCAGGCTCCGATGGAGTTGAGGGAGCCTGCCCTGTTGTGGGCTCTGAGTCCTGCTGCTGCTGCTGCTGCTGCTGCTGGTGGTGCTGCTGTTCGTCTTCATCCATAAGTGAGTAGACGTCTTGCTGCTCCTCCCCCTGTTGCTCCTCCTCCTCTTGCTGTTGCTGCTCTTGCTGTTGCTGCTCTTGCTGTTGCTGCTCTTGCTGTTGCTGCTCTTGCTGTTGCTGCTCCTGCTGTTGCTGCTCTTGCTGTTGTTGCTCCTGCTGTTGCTCCTGCTGCGGCTGCGATGACTCCGTACTGCCATCTTCAAGCTGAGGAGACTCTCCTGTCTGCTGCTCTTCGGGCTGCTGCAGCTCTTCATGTTGCTGCTGCGCTTCGGGTTGCTGCTGTTCCTCTGGCTGCTGGTGCTCTTCTTGCTGCTGCTGCTCCTCTTGATGCTGCAGCACCTCGTGTTGTTGCTGTTCTTCGGGCTGTTGCTGATCTTCGGATTGCTGTTGCTCTTCATGCTGTTGCTGCTCTTCAGGCTGCTGTTGCTCCTCGTGCTGTTGTTCTTCATCCTGCTGTTGGTCCTCCTCCTCCTCTTCCTCCTCCTCCTCCTCCTCTGGCTGTTCCTGGTGATCCTCCTCCTGCTGGTGCGGTTGCTCTTGCTGCTGCTGCTGTTGCTGTTGCTGCTCATGCAGCAGTTCTTGGGACTCTTGCTGCTCCTCTGCAGCACTTTCGGCTGCGGAAATTTCCTCATTTAGCCCCTGTGAGGTGTTAGACGAGTGCAAGTCCGACTCTTGCAGTTGTTCCTCCTCTTGCATTTCTTCGTCTTCTTGCTGCTGCTGCTGCTGCTGCTGCTGCTCGTCCTCGTCCTGTTGCTGCTCCTCGGGCTGCTCCTCCTCGGCTTCTTGCTGCTCCTGCTGCTGCTGCTGCTGATGCGGCAAATCATCTGCAGTTTCACTATCTTGCTGCTGCTGTTGATGGTCGTCTTGCGCTGCGTTCTGTTGTTCTTGTGCAGCGGCAACTGCTGTTGCTTCTCGTGCAGCAGCAGCAACACCCACATCACCTGCATGTTCCCGTTTCAGGACTTTGCCGGGTCTCTGCTGTTGCTGCAGCAGCCTCTGCTCGTGCATGGTGCGCTTTGACACGGCGGCGGTTGGCGGCTCCTGCTGCTGCTCATCTTGCTGTAGGAGCAGCAGCACAGAAGCATCTTCGGAGCCTTGCTCCTGCATAATTTTCTGGGGACGCTGCTGAAGTTGCTGCAGCAGCAGCAACTGCTGCTGCTGCGTCTGCTGAGAGGTTCTAAGGTCATCCTGGGTCCTACGCAGCTGTGACAGCAAGTTGTGCTGCTCCAGCTCCGCTGCAGCCGCTTGCTGCTGCAGCAGAAGCTGCTGGTCGGAGAGTTGCTTTTGAAGCACATGGTTCTCTTCGGTTTGCTGCTGCAGCAGCTGCCTAACTCCCGAGAGTTCTTTATCTTGTTGCTGCTTTTGCTGCTGCAGCATGGTTATTTCCTGGTGTGCAGCAGCAGCAGCAGCATCCTTAAGGGCCTGCTTCTTGCCTTCTTCATGTGCTGCTGCTGCCGCCGTCTTAACAACATTGAGTGCCTGCTGTGCTGCAGCACAAGACACAACTCCAACGCGGACAACACGACCCACGGCAGCAGCAACTTCGGGTGTCAGTGCCGCTCCTCCTACTACTCCTCCATTCTGCTGCTGCCCTAAGCGAGACCGCAGCATCTCATTTGACTTCCTCTCGCGCAGCAGCTCCTCCTGTACCTGCTGCAACTGCTGCTTGGTTGCCGTTGTCTGCTGCTCCAGTTGCCGGGCCTGCTGTTGCTGTTGCTGCAGCTGATGCACTTGCTGCTGCAGTTGCTGCTTTTCCAAAGTGCTGCTACTCATGTCCTGTTGCAGTTTTGAAACAGTACTCTCCAGCTCCGTCCTCTTGACTTCACTCTCCTGCAGACGCAGAAGCAACAGCAGCAGCAAAAGGCCGCCATCAGGAACGACAGAAGGAACCCAGGCAAGGTGGCAGCAGCAGCAGAAACAACTGGAGCGAGTGTAACAGAAGCATCAGCAGCCAATGCAGCAGCAGCAGCTACCTTGAGAGCGGCAGTTTCCCTCTGCCTCTCAGACAGAAGATGCTGCATCCGCTGAGCAAATCGACTCTTCTCCTGGCGCAGCTGCTCCAGCTCTCCCCTATCCACCTGCAGCAGCAGCAGCAACGGTAAACGCAGCAACAAGAGGACCAGTGTAAGTACTGGTGGCGCTCCGGCACGTACCAGCAACAGAGAAACGCCCAGTGGCCGCAACTGCAAAAGAAAGCAACAGCAGCAACAGTAATAGCAACAACGGCAGCAACAGCAGCAACAGTAATAGCAACAACGGCAGCAACAGCAGCTACCCCTTCAAATCGTTTAAGAACGTTGTGGTAATTATTCTTCCACTCTGTTGCCTGCTGCTCTGCTGCGTTATGCTGACGCTGCTGCTCCTCCAGTGCTGCTTCGAGCTGCCGGACGCGCAGCTGCAACGGCTGCTGCTGCTGCTGCATCTCCTGAAGCTGCTTTTGCTGCTGCTGCAGCCTTTCGTGGGCGGTCCTCAACTCCTGCAGCAGACACAGAGACAGGCAAAGCAGCAAATGAAACTACCATTTGTAGCTGAGGTGGCAACACAGCAGCTGGTGAAGCAGCAGCAGCTGGTGTTTCTTGTGCTGCTGCAGGTGCACGCATTGTGTAAAGAGTAGAGTAGCTAGTCACTTATGAAGAGGGAGGGAAACAAAAGGAGCAAGACAGAAAAAGAGACGGAAAAAGACTGGTAAAAGAGACAAACAAAGACGGGAAAAAGGGACGCAAAAAAAGCGACCAAATTAAGTTTGTTGTTAGTGCCGCCGTTGCTCTAGTTGCTGGTGCGACTGACGGCATTGAGTTGTGCTGCAGCAAGCTCCAAAGAGGGGACCCTGGAGAGAAGTTGTTCCTTGGTAGAAGCAAGCTGCAGCTGCCGCTGCAGCAATTCGTTTTGCCTGCTGTCTCTCTCAGCAGCAGCTTTAAGGTCCTCTATAGAATGCTTCAGCTGTTTTAGCTGCGCCTCCTGCTGCACTTGCTGCAGCCGTGCCGCTCTAAGCTCCTCTTCTGCTGCTGCTCGCAGCAACAGAGATTCCTCTAAGCGTGCATGCAGCAAACGCTCCTGCGGCTGACGGTCCTTGCTGTTGCTGTTGCTGCTGTTGCTGCTGTCGGAAGGCGCAGCAGCGCTCGAGCTGCGCAGACAGACACAATGAAACACGCAACATAAGTAACAATTTAATTTCATATGCTTACTTATTATCTAATTTATTTTTTGTATATTCGTCCAAACCTTAGACCCAAAACCCTAAACCCCAGAATTACATCTCTTTGATCTGTGCATGCAAGGACTTCGTCTCTGTCCGCAGCCTTTCCACATCCCTCAAAAGACTCGCGTTGCTCCGGAGCAGCGACAGACTCTCCTCCTCAGCAGCAGAACTGCATACACAAACGAAACCACGAACACTAAACCCTAAAGGCCCAATTCCTAGACCTGTGTGGGCCTGTAGGCACTCGAAATCAGAGAACAGAAGCCCTAAACCCTAAACCCCACACCCTAAAATATCCCTCAGCGGACCGTGTGGTTTTGAGTTCCGCTCTTGTTTCGTTTAGGTCCTTCTCGAGAGCCAGGAGTTGCTGCTGTTGCTGCTGCTGCTGCTTCTCTGCCCTCTCCAGCTGCTGCATGTCTGCTGCGCGGGCGTCAACCTCCCTTCTGTATCTCTCCTCTGCTGCTGCTGCTGCTTTCTTCTCCCTCTCCAGCTCACTCTCCAGGTGCTGCAGCTGCTGGCGCAAACTGTCCGTCGTCGCTGCTGCTGCTGCTGCGCTCGCAGCAGCGTCCTGCTGCTGCTGCTGCTGCTCCTTCAGTGCATTGATTGCCGCCTCCAACTGCCCTATCTGCAGCGTCTGTACAATCCAAATACGACAGAAGCAGCAACAATAACGCAAACAAAGCAGGGTCACCAGCTAAAGAAACAGCAGCAAAAGCAGCAGCCACACAACAGCAGCAGTAGCAACAGCAGCCACTGCGGAGGCAAAACACTTGCCTTGTCGTTGAGGAGCGACTCCGCTTGCTGATGTTTTTCTTCGAGCTGGCTTATACTTTCTGCCTTCTCCTGCAGCTGTTTCTGCAGCAGCTGGTGCTGCTCGTTGGTGCGCTGCTGCTGCTGCTGCGCCTCTACAGCAGCTTGCTGCCAATGCTGCTTCAAGGCCTTGCAGCTCTCGAGTTCATCCCGAAGTTGTTGCAGCTGCTGCTGTAGCTGCTGCAGCTGCTGCTGCTCATTCGCAGATGTCTCCGTTTCCGCTGCAGCTTCAGACGCAGCAGGCTTCGCTGCAGTGCCGGCTGCAGAAGCACTTGGACGGTTGCTGTTGCTGCTGTCTGCCGCGGCAGCAGCAGCAGAAGTCCGCTGCTGCAGCAGCCATATTATCTTCTCCTTTTCCTCTAGGCGAACCCTCAGTTCAAGCGTTTGCTGCTGCAGCTGCCTGCAGCAGCAGCAGCAAAACAGCACAGGACACGCAGTCGACTATACTGGCGGCAGCACGCTAGTGCTGCTGTTTCTGTCTTTGTTGCAGCTGAACTTACTCAACATTTGGCTTGAGCTGCTGCAGCTCTTCCTTCGCTGCTGCTGCTGCTGCCCTTGCTTCCGCGTGCTGCGACTCCCTTTCTCTCAAGACATCGCTGAGGTTTCCCAGCTGCTGCTGAAGCTGCTGCGTGTCCTGTTTGTGTTGCTGCAGCAGTGTGGCGTTCTGCTGCTGCTGCAGCTGCAGCTGCACTTGGAGGGAGGCGCAACGCTCCTCGTGCTGCATGTCTGCTGCAGTGGCTCGCTGTTGCTGTTGCTGGAGCTGCTGTTGCAGCTCGACCAACAGCAACTCCTTGGAGTGCAATGCTTGCTGCTGCTGGTTGTTTTCCCGCTGCTGCTGCTGCTGCTGTTGCTTCAACGCATGCATGTCGTCTCGCATAGCCTGGGCCTCCCCCTCGAGTTGTCTGCTCCGCTGCTCCGCTATCGCTGCCCTGCTGGTGCTCTGTTGCAGTTGCAACTGCTGCTGCTGCAGCTGCTGCTGCAGGCGCGTGCATTCGCTGCGGAAGAAATCCGCCGTCGCTTTCTGCTCTACCAGCTGCTGCTGCTGCTGCTGCTTTTCCATCAGCAGCTTGCTGCTCTGCTGCTGCTCCAGGCACAAAGTGGCAGCGACTTCTTGCATCTGCAGCAGCAGCACAGGAGAAAGCAATTGCAGCAACAGATACCCATGTAGTACCCGTAGAAATAGCAGCAGAAGCAGCAAAAACAGCAGCAGCAATAGCCACAACAGACCTGTGTGACAAAACGTCTCATCTTATCCTCAGCATCTTCCAGGCGCTGCGCAATCTTGGCTTGCTGCTGCTGGTGGTCTTGTGCCGTTACCGACTGCTGCTCTGCTGCCTTCGGTTGCTGCTCCTGGGTATTACCCTCTCGCAGCTCCTCCAATTGCTGCTGCAGCTGTTGCCGCTGTTGCAGCAACCTCTCCACTGCAGCAGCAAGCTCTTTGCGATCCGCCTGCACTTGCTGCAGTTGCTGCTGCAATTCCCGCAGCTCGTGCTGCAGCTGGAGTTGCTCCTGTTGCTGCTGTTGCTGCTGCTGCTTCTCTGCAGCTTCCCGGTGCTCCGCCAACTGCAGCAGCTGCAGCTTCAGCTTGCTGCAGCAAAACACAAGCATATGCACACGTGTAGCCACCAGGAAAATGGCAGCAGCACCAGCGGCACAGCAGAAAACAGCACCAGCAGCAGCAACAGCAACAACAGTTTCACACATACTTAGAATGCCCCAAGAGCTTCTGGTAGTCTAGAAGTGTCGCAGCAGCACTCTGCTGCTCGTTGCTGCTTGTTGCCGTTGCTACCGTTACGCCCTGCTGTTGCTCATGCCGCAACCGTTGCAGCTCCCAAGCAGCAGCAGCAACTTGCTGCAGCAACTCGTCGTTGCGGTGTATGTACCGCCTGGCCTCTTCATCCTTCTCTCGATACTGCAGCAAGCAAATCACAATCAGCAGCAGCATGAGCAGTAGGAACAGCAGCAGCATGACTCGCCTCTGCTGAAGGTACCGTGGTGTTGGTGCAGCGCCTAGAGCAGCAGCAGCAGCAGCGGTTGTAGCAGAAGCTTCAACAGAAACAACAGAACCAGCAACAACAGCAGCAGCAGGTGGAGTCCCTGTCCCACCTCGCTCTCTAAGAGCTGAACCTGCAGACTCTTCTTCTTGTTCTGTTGCAGCAGCTGCTGTATGCGGGATTCCTGCTCCGCCTGCTGCTGCAGCTGCTGCTGCAGCTCGGTCTGCTGTTGCTGCAGTTGCTGCTGAAGCATCAACTGTTGCTGCTGCAACTGCTGGGCCGCCGCCCTCCAAGAATCAGCTTCCTGCTGCTGCTGTTGCATCTGTTCCCTTAGCACGTTGCACTGCAGCAGCAGCAGCGAACATTCACAGACAGGATCACCGTCGTGACGAGGGGATTACAAACAGCAGCAGCAAACAAGAAAAACAATATTAGCAGCAGCAGGAGCACTAGCCACACCACCTGCACTAAGAGTAGCAACAGCGGCAGCAGCAGCAGCAAACCACACCTGGTGGGACTTAGCATCGAGGTCCATCAGCAGCTTAATTGCAAGGTCTGCAGGCTGCTGCTGCTGCTGCTGCTCGCATATCTTCTGTAGCTGCAGTTTCGCCTCCTCTTCAGTCATGCCAGGTTGATGCTGCTGCTCGTGCTGCCGTTGCTTCTTGTCTACACCTGTGCTCGGTGTTGCTGATGCTTCTGCTGCTGCTGCATCTGCACGAGCCTGCTTCAGTTCAGCCTCTCGTGCTTCTGCCTGAAACCTCAGCAGCAACAGCAGCATCAACAGCAGCATCAGCAGCAACGGCCTGGCATTTTGACTTTTCTCCTCCCACAGCAACAGCAACTTCAGCTCACCTCCTGCAATAGTTGCTCCTTTTGTTGCTGCAGCTCCTCTATTACTTGCTGTTGTGCTGCAGCAACGGTATCCTTCTGCTGCAGCAGACCCTCTCTCATATCAAGCAGTTCCTGCTGCAGGCGCTGCTTCTCTGCAGCAGCAGCAGCATCCAGTTCCTGCTGCTGCTGCAAGCACGCGTACTTCCGCTGCAGCTGCTGCAGCAAGTTCTGTAACAGAAGCAGAGGCACACAAAGTATCACCAGCTGCCATCAGTACCTCCTGCAGCTCTAGCTGGAGGGAGCGTGCTACACTGCACCTATGAGAGGATACCTACGTGCAATTCATCATATTTTTGCTGTTGCTCTTGCTGCTGCTGCTGCTGCTGCTCCTTTTGCTGTTGCTCTGCGGCCTTTGCTGCAGTGGCGTCCCTGGTGGCTTGTTGCAGCTGCTGCTCGAGTTGTTGCTGTTTCTCCTGCGTGTCCTCCAGCTGCTGCTGTAGTAGCTGCTGCGCGGCCTCGGCAGCCTCAAGCCTCCGCTGCAGCAGCTGCGCCTTCCCCTCAGCAACAGTTGCTGTTGCTGCTGCAGCTAGTGCCTGGCGTTCTGCGGCTAATCTGGATATCCTTTCTGAGGTAAGGGAGTCGAGGAGAGAGTTCTGCTGCAGCAGCAGCTTGTCATTCCTGCATTGCAGCTCGGCTGCAGTAAGGTCACCCTGCTGCTGCTCCTGCTGCTCTTGCTGCTGTTTCTCCTGTTGCTGCTGTAGCTGCAGCTCGGTCTGCGCAATGTGATCGCAAGGGCTGCGATCGCTGGACGATGCGGCATCGGCTTGTTGATGCTGCTTCTGCTCCTCTGGTTGCTGTTCCTCTTTCTTCTTCTGTTGCTGCTGCTCGGGCTGCTGCTGCTCTTGTTGCTGCAGCTCGTGCTCTGGCAGCGCGCCGTCCTGTGTATGCCCCATATCTCCGCAAATGGGTTCCACTAGCACTGCAACGGGAGAGTCCTCAGGCCAAGTGGCTTGCCTTTGCTGCAGTTGCTGCAGCAGCAGCTGCTGCAGCTGCTGCTGCAGTTCTGGCAGCGGCAGACGGTGGTGCCGCTACTCTACACAGAGAGCTGCAGCAGCAGCCAAGGTGAAGGCAGCAGCAGGCAGCCGCCAGGCCAATGATGTATGTCTTGAGCAGAGAAATTCTGCTTCTTCTCTCTTCTTAGCAGCAGCAACAGCGGCAACAGCAGCTGAAACAGCAGCAGCAGCAGCCGCAACAGCAGCCGGTCAGCATGCGCATGCAGCAACCACAGCAGCAGGCTGCAGTATGGTGTAGTGTCCGCTAGACAACTGCTATTACCCATTATTTTTAATTTAGTAATATTGGTCTAAATATATTGAAACCATTTTTAAAAAGGTTGCGCAGCAGCAACTACAGTTACACCAGAAGCAACCACAAGAGCAGCAGCATCTGCATCAGGAGCACTGGTGGTGGCAGTAACTTCTGCTGCATTCGTATGTGTGTTTGCTGCTGCTACTGTGCTGCAGCGTTTTGCCCTTCAGGGCAGCAGAATAAAACAAACACCGTAATTTTTAAGTAAGACTCGTAAGATTGTGTGTAGAGCACCAGTATCAACTGCTGCTGCTGCTCCGGCAGCAAATCCTGCTGCTGCAGCAGCTGCTGCTGCCGCCGCTGGTGCTACTGCAGTATTTTGCGCAGCTGCAGCTGCAGCTGCTTCTCTGTGTCTTGATATACACTTGAGTAAACACCCTCACCCACGAGCACACCGTTTGCCTGTCTCTGTATTCTATGTTTATGTCTTGTGTCTGTTTTCCCTGCTGTTCCCTTGCTCACCCTGTCCCTACAGCGGAAGCAGCAGGGGCAGATTCCATCAGAAAAAAGAGCAACAAAGAAGAAGTTTTGCCTTAGCCCAAGTTATCCTCCACAGTGTGCAAACACAACCCCAGCAGCACAATCGAAATAGGCCAACAGTTACAGCAGCACGCCTACCAGCAGGTGCTGCCATGTGATGCTGCTGCAGCTGCGGCGGCAGCAAGAGAAAAGGCAGCACTGAAGAGAGACAGCTGACAGCAGCCAGAGTGATTCTACGGACAAACGCGCCAGCTGTATAAGTAACCAGGCCCCACCAATGTTACACCCAGCCCCAGCTAGCTCCACCTAGCTGCACTAAACCCCATGTCACTCTTTTTGACAGACAGAGTTATAACGGTAGGGAATGCACGCTTCTGCCGCAACCGCAGCAAACAGGAGCTGCGGCAGCTCCGCAGCTTCACACGGGGCAGCAACCAACAGCAGCAGCAGTAGTAGTAAATGCAGCAGCAGCGGCAGCTACAGGCTGCTCCTAAAATACAATAAGTTGGTGCTGCAAAAAAAACAAGGGTACCCGCAGCCAAGACAGCACCTAATAGAAACAGCGCCAGCGGCAACATCGGAAGGCACGATGCCCCTCAAAAAGGGGGGTTCCAGGTTCCTGGTCTTCGTGTGGCACTTGCTGCTGCGTGTGCTGCTGAGTCGAACATATCAATACTCTGCTCTACTGATGCTCCTGTTGCTGTTCCTGTTGCTGCTGCTGCAAGTTGTACTGTAGCAGCAGGTCCTCGGAACTTTCATAGTGGCGAAGAGGCAGCAGGTGTTGCGGCGGGCAGGCAGCCCTGCAGCAGCAGCGGCAACCACAACAACAGAAATGAAGCCCGCAAGGCATCTATCACTCTGTTCCATTTACCTTCTCTGTTGAGCAACACCTGTCTGCTGCTGCTACGTGGCTGCGGCTTACCGACACACGGGGCATGTAGGCGTCTGTTGCTGATGCTGCTGCTGCTCCTGCTGCTGCTGCAGGCACCACCGGCTAATACAAGACCAGCAAAAGATATGCCCGCATGCAGCAGCAGTTGGAACGCAGCAGTAACTCTGACAGAACAGACACACCAGTGTGCTGCTGGTGCTGCTGCCGGGCTTCTCCGATCCCCCTGGACCTGCTGTTTTCTCTTCCGTGCTGGTGCTGCTGTCGCTTGCATCAGCAGAAGATGCTTTGTCGACTTGCCGCCTGGCTCTCTGCCTTTTCAACACGACAAGAAGCGAATGTCCAACTAGCAGGCCCTGCAACAGCAGTACTGCAGCAAAACCCCGCAAGTAAGATGCAGCAGCACGAGACGAAATGCCGCCGTACAGCCGAAACAATCGTCTCTGCAGCAACCTGCAGCAGCACAAGATGCAACCGTAGGAGCACAGCATCCGCTTGAACAGAATAAGAAACCCACAAAACAATGACGGCCCACCTTGACCAGCAGCAGCAACATCAACAGCAACAGCGCTAACAGTAGACGGGTTAAGACACAGTAGCAACCCATATACAGTACACAGTGCAGCATCAGCAACAGCAGCAACCCAGGAACCAGCAACCGCAACAGCGAACAGCAGCAGCGTACCTCTGGGAGAAATGGAGGAATTGCCCGTCCCAGAAGAACAAAGCCAAGTGAAATCGGCGCAACACTGCAGGCGCATCCAAACCGCAGCAGCAGCAGATGTCATGCAGCAGCAGCTACGAGGGACTTGGCGGCGGGAGCAGCAGCAGGAGGTATTACACAGCAGCAGCAGCAGGTATCACGCAGCAACATCAGCAGGTATCACACAGCAGCAGTCGGGCGAGATGCAACGAGAGCAGCAACAGCAGCAGCAAGAACTGCAGTCATCCCAGCAATACAAATCTCACCGGCTAGAAAATCATCGATTGCTGCTGCAGCTGGAGTGTACAAACCAAAACTCCTGAAGCAGCAGCAGCTACAGCAGCAGCCCCGTAATGAGTAGAGACAGAAACTGCCATAGTCGGAGCACGAGCAGCAGCTTCCCTACGCTAAATGGCAGCAGCAAGGGGAGAGCCAGCGGCAGGCGAGAAACAGGAGCAACAGCGGTAGCACGAGCAGCACCAGACGCAGCAAAAGGAGAAGCAGCGGCAGCATATCAGCAGCAGGACATGCCTGCATATCTTTGCGATAAGTGCTGCAGTAGCAGCAAAAGGAATCGAACGCAACACAGCAGCCCACAGCAGCAGCAGCCGGCCACGCCAACCGCCATAATTGGGGGGTCCTACCTGCAGGAGCAGCAGCAACAACGACAACGGCAGCAACAAGGAAGCAGCAGCAAGTACATCAGCGAGGGAAACACCGCACTGTTCGCTTGCAGCCACAAACGCAAGCAGCAACTGCAGCAACTGCAGCAGCACCAACACCAGTTACAGCACCAGCAACAAGACCAGCAGCAATAACAGCTGCAACAACAACGTTGTTGCAGCAGCAGCAACAGCAGCAGTAAGTACCGTTCTGAGTTCACAATATTCCTCTCCGAGAGACTGCTGGTTGCTGCCTCCCAAAGAAGCAGCAAAATAAAGAATCTGCACGAGGGAACGAGCTGCATGTTGCTGCTGCTGCAGCAGTAAACACCAGCTAGCTGCAGTAGCACGGGCGTACCTCACCCAGCGCCTCCACGGTGTAATGCTGCTGCTGCTGCCGTTGCTATTGCTGCTGCAGATATTCGTGCAGTTGCTGTTCCCGCTGCTGCTACCACTACCAGAACTAGGGTAGCTTGCGGACGGCCGTCGGCTGTTGCTGCTCCTGATGCTGCTGCTGCGTGCAACACCAATGCTATGCCTCCGCTGTGGTTGCACTTGAATAGGCAGAAGAAGCTGCTGCAGCTGCTGCAGCAGCTTCTGTAGATGCTGTGTGTATACCCTACAGTAGAAGTCGTCCTTCTGAGCAGCTCGCAGCAACTCCAAATGCGAGGCACCCACGCCAAAACCCTTGCTGCAGCAACTGCTGCTGCTGCCATCGGCAGCAGCCATCCTGATGCTGCTGCTGTTGCTCTTGCTTGTGTTGTTGCTGTCGCGCAGTTAGGAACACAGCTTCCGTAACGTGTCGCCCTGTACACATCTGCTAGCAGCAAGGGCTGCTGCTGCTGCTGCGGTTATTCGGCAGGCACTGTTGCTGCCGCTGATGTTAGCGTTGCTGATGTTAGAAGCTGCTCGGGTCCTTGCTGCTTCAATCATCACTGCTGCCACTGGTGCTGCAGCCACTGGTACTGCTGCTGCATTCGCTGTCTTCCTGCTGCTGCTGCTGCAGTTGCAGCAGCTCCAATGAGAGATATATACACTTTGCTGTCCATATGTCCTCGTGCAGGAATGCAGCAACACCAGTAAATTAGCAGCGGCTGCTGCTGTTCGGGATAAAACTAGCAGGTGTCTGCTGTTGTTCTGCAGCAGAAAGCTGCAGCTGTCTTTACAGCTAGAAAATATTCTATTAATAGCCGTTGCTGTATTCGTTGTTGCTGCAGCTTCTATTGCCGTTGCTGCTGTGTCAACGGGGCTGAGTCGCCGCCGCCGCCGGAGCAGCAGCAGTACCAACAACAAGAGCATCTCTACACGCGCAGCAACCGCAGTACAACTGGAAATAAGAGTAATTATTTGTTAATTATATAATATACCTTCATTGCTGGTCATCGTGTGGGAGCACCTGGGTTGTTTGTTCTGTTGCTGCAGCAGCTCCTGCTGTTGCTCCTGGTGCTCGTGTTGTTGCCTTGACCCAGCAGCAACGCCTTGGCGGCAGCTGCTGTCTTTGTTTCTATTTTTCAGTGTGTCAGCCACCCTTTATTTGTACGCAGGAGGTACGCTGCGCCTTCAGCCGTAAGAGCAGCAGCAGCAGCAGTGGGGGTCTCCGCTGCCCTAGCAGCAGCAGGGAGCATCATAGCCCCAGCAACCTATACAGGCCAAGGGGCAACCGCAGCAGAAGCCAAGAACCAGAAGCTTCTGCAGCCCGACCAGCATTAGCAGCAGCTAGAGCAACAGAAGCAGTTGCTGCAGCCCAAGCAGAATTAGCAGGAGTCCAAGGGGTAGCAGCAACCACCCACAAGAAGCAGCAAAGCAGCAGCGGCTGCAACACAAGCCCACGTAGCAGCTGAAGCTCGAGCATCGTCACCAGCAGCAGCAGCAGCCCAAGCATCATAAACGCCAGTGCAAGCTGCAGCAGCAGCAGCCGAAGATGGCTTCTGATTCTCCATTACCTCGCCTTTGGGTGCAGTATGAGACAAATGAGGGCATTCCTTACTATTACAACCAACTCACACGGCGTACGCAGTGGGAGAGACCTACACAAGATGCTGCTGCCGATATCCCTGCAGCAGCAGCTGCTGCTGCCGCTGGTGCTGAATATAGCGGCGGGAGCGTACAGGAGGCAGCCGCGTTGGGAGCGCCTGTCTTCTCCAGCGTGACACTCGGCAGCAGCAACAGCAGCAGCAAGCCGCAGCAACAGGGCTTGACTTTGTCCCTTAGCGATTCCCCTGGCTTTGCAGCAGCAGCACCTTCCTATGGCAGCAGCAACAGCAGCAGCAGCACTGCAGCCGGCTTGAGCGAGGAGTTTGCTGTTGGCCAGCTCGATACAGCAGCAAAAGGAAACACTATGTGGGGACACCAGCAGCAAACTGCTGCAGCGACTGGACAGCAGCAGCAGCGTCAGCAGCAGTGGAGCTGCTTTCCTCTTGCTGCTGCCCAACAGTTGTTTGATGTCGATGCGCCACAAGTTATGATGCGTCTGCATGCGGTGCTGCCTATACACCTGAAGGGTATCGGCAGCAACGACAGCACCAGCAGCGAAAAGGCTAGTCTGCTGCAGCAGCCTGACTTGTATGGCCCAGTGTGGGTTGCGGCAACAGTTGCTATTTTAATTTATATCTCAGCTTCTCTTCCGCTGCTGCTGCTGCCTCCCAAGGGTGCAGCTGCAGATGACCCCACAGCAGCAGCAGCTGCTGCAGCGGAAGCAGCAGCCGGCCTGAAACTGCTGACATTTGCAGGTGCTGCAGCGTATTCTGCTGTTGCTGCACCTCCTGCGTGCTGCTGGCTGCTACAGCTGCTGCAGCGTTACCGTAGCGCCAGCAGAGACACTCCACTGCCACAGCAGCAGCAGCAGCAGCAGCACGAGGACATCAGCCTTGTGCAGCTCCTGTGTCTTCAAGGATATGCAGCAGCACCTGCTGCTCCCGTTGTGGTGCTGCTGTCTCTGACGCAGCTGCTGCCAAGCGCTGCTGCGACCAGCATTCGCTGGCTTTCTGCTGGTGTGGCTGCTGCCGCTGCTGCTCGCTTTCTTCGACAGCAACTGCAGCAGCTGCAGCTTGCACCGCACAAGAAAAGGTTACTGTTGCTGCTGCTGCTTCTAGGACAGGTCGCTCTTCTTATGGTTGTTGTTTTTTCTGCCCCTCAATACCCCCAGTTGCTGCAGCAACAGCAACAACAGCACCAGCCAGAAGCAACTGCGGCTCCCATAATGCCGCAACTTCCCGAGCAGCAACACCTACAGCAGGAGCAGCAGCACGACCCAGCTGCAGCAGAAGATGCTCTACTGAGCAGCACCCAAGCCAGCACTGTTGCGGACAGCATGGGGCAACCGCAGCAGCAACAACAAAGCGTTAATAGTGCGGATGCAGCAACAAACACAGCAGGCGCATCTCCCGCTGCAGGAGCAGCGGCACATGGAGATCCAGCATTAGACGCAGAAGCAGCAGCAGCAGCAGCGCCTTACGCGGCTATTAACAACCCTTCGGGGGCCCCTCCACCATAGAGGCCAGAAGCTCCTGATCTGGCGATCTAGCTAGGTGGGTAGCTATGCATGCATGCATGCATGCATGAACAGCTAGCGATGTAGGTACCCATTTCGCCAGCTAGCAATATTACGGGCACCTCGCCGGCTAGCCAGTTAACTACCTCGAAGGCCAGCTAGCCAGCTTACAAGCTGTCTAGCAATACGGATGATAGCTAGCCAGATTGCTTGTTGTCTAGCTACATGCTTGTGCTTGGGGTGAAGGCACGCTTGCTGCTGCAGTGCTACTCGCGAGTGAGGGGAAGCGCTAGCAGTAGCAACAGCAGCGAACTCCTCGTCAATTTTATACCTAGACGACGGAGGGAAGACACTAAGTGGAATATATGGGACTCTACGTGGAGGCCCGATACAGCTCCAGCTGCAGAAGAAGCGCCTGCAGAAGCAGTAGCCATAGGTACTAGCCGTAGCATTCTCGAGAGAGCAGAAATGAGTAGTATGAGTATACCGCGGGGGTAGCACGCCAGCTATTATAGTGGACCGGGGCAAAGCAAAGCTGAGACGAGCAGCGGACACAACTGCAGCAGTAGAAGAGAATTATACCCTTGAAGCAAACAGCACATAGAGCTGTCATAGTACAGACACTCGCAAACTAGTGCTGCTCTGCTGCTGCTGCTGGGGCTTCGAGCCGGTGCATGCAGCCCCGAGAGGAGGTGCAAAATATATCCTTAATTTGTTTGCAATCGACGTTAAATCTCTCTTGAATACGTTTAAGATAAAACTAGGAATTCTTCCGCAGCAGAAGGGAGACAAGCAGGCAGGCAGCAGCAGCCGCTGCCGCTGCTGGCGCTCTGCCGTTGCTGCAGTTAGTCATGCAGATGTGTAGCAAATGTTAGGTCCTCCTCAAAGTAGTAGGACATGTGGGCAGCAAAGGGAGCACCAGGTGGAGCAGCAGGCTCTGCAGCAGCACCAGCAACCGCAGCAGCATCTTCTGCTGCTACCTCTGTTGCTCCTCAGCTTCCTAGGTTTTCCCCCTGTAACCTGCAGCAAACCCCCTGGGCTTCGTGGCGTTGCTTTTTAGATATCTCCATATCGATTCTTGAATGCCACACCTCTCAATGTCGCTGCTCCTGCCGCAGCAGCATTAGCAACACCTGTCGCAGCAACAGCGGTAGCAGTAGTAGCAACAGCAACACATACACCTTCAGCAGCAATGTCTATAGCAAGAGTGACAGCAACAGCAACAGCAGCAAACGGTCATTATGCTGCTGTCGTTCTTGTTGCTCTTCCAATGTTGCTGCGGAAGTTCCTCCGGAATGGCCGCCGTTGAAGCGCAGTAGGAAGTGCAGCAGCAACAGCAGCATTTGCAACAGTAATAACTGCGCCTGCTGCAGCAGTAGTGGCTTGAAAACCAGCAGCAGCAGCAGCAATAGAGCTTGCTTGCCTTCCAGCAGATTCACGCCGGCGCTGCCAGAAATTGCTGTTCCCAGTCAAGGGCCTACCGTGGCTGCTCCCAGCAGCAGCAGCAGCAGCAGTAGCGACGAGGGGTTGCGTCGTCGCTTGCTGTTTGCATGGGCTTCTCTCTCGGCTTGCCGTGCTGCAGACAACCGTCTGCCTGCAGCAGCAGAATTGCTGCTGCAGCTGCTGGAGGTGTTCCTATCCGACGGCTTTTTCTTCCCGCGCAGCAGCAGCAGCAGCAACAGCAACGGCTTGTTGCGGCATGCCTACGGGCTTGTGCTGGTGCGACATGTTAACACCATAGTTGATGCAGCACAAAGCGGCCGATTTGCTGCTGCTGTTGCTGCTGTTGCAGCAAAAGTCGGCCTTGACGCAGAGTGGGTGCAGCTGCGGCATGAAGCAACCCACCACGAGCTGCCTCCGTTGCAGCAACTGCGAGAAGCTGCTGCCGCTGCGCTGCAGCAGCTGCTGCTCAACTACTGGCAACCGCAGCAAAACAAACTACGCTGTCTCCTCGTCTCCTGCTACAATAGCAGCAGTAGTAGTAGTAGTAGTAGTAGCAGCAGTAGTAGCAACAGCAGTACCAGCACCCAACCAAGAAGCGACGATACCATCGCAACGCAACCCATCCGGCAGAAGCAGCAGCACAAGATAGCGCACAGTCTTGCTGCAGTTGCTGCTGGTGTCGCGATGCCAACGGAGAGGCCGACGCTGCTTCGTTTGCTGCAGCAAGGGCATGCAGATTTGCTGCTGCGTGCTGCAGTCTTCACCTGCAGCAGCGACAGCAGCAGCAGCAACAGCGCGCACCCTAATCTGCCGTTTCCTCTGCTGCTGCCAAAGAGGCTTCGCTTGCGTCCGCCGCTTTGTCCTTTTGCTATTTCGCTGCAGCAACAGCAAAAGCAGCAGCAGCATCAACAACGACAGGAGGGAAAGACCAACGCAACAATCTGCGCTGCGCGGCTTGTGGGGTCATGGCGGCGCAGGTGGGATGCCGCAGCAGCTCGCAGCAGCAGCAGCAGTGTCTCTCGCAACGACAAGTTATTGGTGCCTGCAGCCGACGATGCTACCGAAGATGTCTCTGCAGAGGCGTCGGAGCAGCAGCAACAGCAGCAGCAGCAGCAAGAACACAGTCAGGTAGAGGGAGCTTTGGCTCGACAACTAGTGGAGTGGGCGACTGCTGCTGTTGCTGCTGATGTTGCAGCAGCAAAAACTGTGCATGTGCTGCAGGAGAGGGACGATAGTGAACTGCTGCTGCTGTCCTTTGCAGCTGAGTGCTGCTGCTGCTGCTTCAGCCCACACCAGCATCCTGGGCTGCTGTTGCTACTGCTGCGACTTCTTGTTGCTACAACTCCGATGTTTGCTGCTCAGCTGCTGCTGCTGCTGCTCGCCATCGTCACTGCAGCACCAGACCCTGTCAGCAGCAACGCTTTGGACGATGTGGCTGCAGCAGCACCACCAGATGCGAACCCGACAGCTGCAGCTGCAGCAGCAGCAGCCTGGGGCCAGCAGAAATACGCAGATCGGGTACAGAGATGGCTTCTGCTGCTGCGTAAGAAAGCGGCAGCAAAAGAATTGGTGGTTTCCCTGCGGAAGCGGGTACGGGGGCGGTGCAGTAGCAGCAAAACAAACGGCGGCAGTACCAGCAACGGCGAGTTGTGCTGCTGCTGCGCATGCACCGAAGAGCTGCTGCTTTTGGCCAGCAGCAACGTACGGCAGTGGCTGCTGCTGCTGTCAGGTGGACTGTCGTTTGCTGGCGCAGCTGCACTCCAGCAGCAGCAGCAGGAGTCGTCTTTGCAGCGCGCAGCAGCAGAGGCCACTGCGCTGCACTTCCATTGCAACGACTTTCTGTTGCGGAGGTGCGCGGCTGCCAGCAGCAGCACCACCAACAAACCAACACCCAACAGCTGTTGTTCAGGTGAGCAAGTTGGGGCTGCAGGAGAGACGAAACCAGCAGCAGCAGAAGCAATAGCTGCTGCTGCTGCTCCACCTGTTGTGGGCACGTGCGAATTCGGAACAGCGGCGTACGCGGACTTCTGTGTTTTGTGGCCCTGTGCTGCTGATGGTGATGCTGCTGCGGCTCTCGTGTTGCTACAGCAGGCGGTCCTGCAACACAAGCAGCAACAACAGCAGCAGGATGAGCAGCAGCAGCAACAGCAGCACCGAGATGAACACCAGCAGCAGCAGCAGGACGACGAGCAGCAGCAGGATGAGCAGCAGCAGCAAAGGGCTGCTGACTTGCCCTGCCTATTGCTGCTGGCTGAGCGACGCATGGCAACTGCTTGGTGTGTTGTGGGGCAGCGATTTACTGCTGCTGCTGCTGCTGCTGCTGCAAGCCACACCATTGCTGTCCTAAGAACTCTGTCGACTCTTGTATGTGGGGCTGTTGCTGCTTCGGAGAAGGAGCAAGAGCAGCAGCAGCAGCACCATGGCAGTGGCTGTAAAGGAGGGTGCATTCCACTTGCATTCCCAGCAGCAACAGCCCCAGTAGGACCCCTAGCAGCAGCAGCTTCTGCTGCAGCAACAGATCATGATGGCGAATGGGATCATCGGACAGCTGCTGCTGCTGCTGTTGCTTCTGTGGCGTTGCATCGCATGACCGGGGAGTTGCTGCAGCAGCAACAGCAGCAGCTTGCTGCTGTTGAGGAAAATCCTCAGCAGCAGCAGCAGCAACAACAACAACAACAACAACAACAACAACAACAACAACAACAACAACAACAACAACAACAACAACAACAACAGCAACAGCAACAACAACAGCAACACCAACAGCGGCAGCAGCATATCAGGCAAAAGCAGCAGCAACAACGAGAACAGCAACAGCTGCCGCGGAGTCCAGCGACGCTGTTTTCTATCTGCTCTGCTTCTGTGGAGTTTGCTGCTGCCGGTGCTGCTGATGCACCAGGTGGACCCGTGCTGCAGCAGTTGCGTAAACACTGCAGCTGCGCGTTTAGCGGCGTTGCAGCAGTCAAGATGGCAGCAGCGCGCCTGCAGCACCTGCTGCCGGCTGCAGCACCAACAGCAGCTGCAGCGGGCGTAGCAGGAGCAGCAGCAGGTCGCCTGCTGCTACTGCAGGAGTGCAGTCCTGGAAAATGCAACAGCATTGTAGCATGCGCAGCAGCAGAACGTGAAGCCCTTCGGGTTGCTGCTGCTGCTGCTGCTGCTGACACTGAGGAGGAGCAAGATGCCGAGTCAGCCGTGCAGCTGATACACCCTTCTTCTGTTGTCCTAGAAATGGTACGCTTGTGGAGTTGCTGCGCTGCTGATGCAGCTGCTGCTGTTGCTTTCGTGCTGCTGCTGCCGTTGGCTGTGTGCTTGTTTCACTGTCTGTACTGTCTAGTGAAGCTGGACCCCGTTCAGTAGCTGCTTCTGCAATTCTTGCTGCTGTTGTGCTCCTGGTGTTGCTGCCGCAGTTGCTGCGCCAGTCATTCACGTATGAAGGCCTCGACTCCCCGCAGAAGGCTGCTGATATTCTTGAACAGCTGCTGCATTCTGCTGCTCCTTCGAAGCACGACGGCAGCAGAACAGCATCCCAAACGGGAGAAACAGCTGCTGCTTCTGCTTCTGCTGATGTGTCCGGCATTCAAGAACTTACACGAGTTGGGGAGGCTGGGCCCACCGAAGCAGCAGTAGGAGAGGTAGAAAAAGGGACCAATAGAATAACAGCTGCACCTGCAGCCTCTATGGCTCCCACGCAGGCAACAGAAGATACTGTCGCCCACCCAACGAGATCTGTATCACTGGACCAGCAGCAGCAGCAGGAAGAGCACATTAGTGGAGCCCTCCTGGAGCAGTATCGATCCACGCAGCGAGAGCAGCACCATCCTCAGCAAGTCGGCGGAGCCCACGAGGAGCAGTATCGATCCACGCAGCAGCCGCAGGAGCAGCAGGTGCACGCGAACTTCCTGTCGTTGTTGTTGCAGGTCTCAAAACCTTTGCAGCGTCGCAGCACCGCACCTCCCCAGAGGCCGCAGCAGCAGCAGCAGAGTGGTAGGAGAGTATCCTGGTTGAGTCCATTCGAGCTTTGAACGCTTTATATATAACTATAACTGCAGCAGCAGCAAACGTTTTATGTATAACTTTTTGCTGCTGCTGCTCACGACTCTGTAGCTGCTTCACATGTTCTAGCAGTCATCTGCGGCCGTTTGTGCTGCTGCCTGATTATTCGCTAGCTAAGTAGCTAGGTATTTAGCTAGTTAGCGCCCTCATGGCAATGCCCGGCTATGATATGGCAAGGCTGGACTGTAGCAGTAGCTGGTGCTGCTGCTGCTACTTGTGCTAGAGCAAGACTGTATATTGGCTTTTGGCTCTTCGCTCGCCAAGATTCAAACGGAGTTAAGGAGTGGACAGCTGGGTAGCTGTCTGTCTAGCTAGCTGTCTGTCTAGCTGTCTACAGCTAGTTAGCACGCAGCGGCGCTCTACACATTTGCCGTTATAACTGCTAGCAGCTCCGCACCCACAAGAGATGTCAGCTAGCCAGATGGCTAGTTAGCACACCAGCCCGTTTGCCCGCTATCCGGACAAGTGGCTAACTAGCTAGCTACCTAGCTAGCCAGCCAGTTGGCTAGCTCGCAATAGGCAGTAGGGGAGGGAGATGACCACCAAGCCAGCTGAAGTGGTTCATCTGGCGTGAAGGCTACGGGGCTGCCGGCCAGCTAGCCGCTTGGCTAGCTATCCAACCAGCCAGCAAGTCAGCTGTCTAACTAGCTTGCCAGCTAGCTAGCGCCTTTCGGCAGTGTGTGCGACAGCCCCAGAAGCAGCCGCAGCAGCAGATTGCTGCTGCAGCACTCAGCAGCACAGTGCTGCTGCAGACTCCACGAGCTACTCAACGGGAAGGGCGCTCATGCCTCTCTGCGGGGCTGGCGGCTCGCCTACAGCAACACGAGCAACAGCAGAAATATCAGTCCTCGCCAGCCCACCAGAAGAGGCCGCAAGAGCCGCGGAAATCCGACAAAAGCAGCAGCAAGGTCCACATCGGCGCACCGGAAAAGAAGCACTAGCAACAGCAGCAAGCAACAGCAGTAGCAGCAAGTGGCAGCAGCAAGAGCAGCAATCTCACATCCTTTGCCAGGAAGGGAGATTGCTCGGCGTATGTTATAACGATGGGGTCCAGGCGAAGTACCGACGGCTTCTTGGGGTCTTGACAGCAGCAGCAGCTCCCCTTTCCCGCTGCTGCTGGCGGTGGTACATCTGCCACCATTTTACAGCTGCTTTGCTCAGCCTTTACGTCGCTGCTGCTGCTGCTTTCTCCAGTTGTATCTGGCGCCCCCTGTGGGAGAGAGGTTTCTGTTGCAGCGGTGCTGTCCTTGCTGCTGCTGCTGTCTTCACTGATGGTCGCACTAGTTGCTGCAGTGCTGGTACTGCTACTGCTGCTGCAGCAACAACCTTTAATAGGAGCAATAGGAAGTCTATGGATTTCAGCAGACAGAGAAAAACGAGGGCGCGATAGGCGAATGCGTCGACAGCCAGGCGGCGCTTGCTGCTGCTCCTGCTGCTGCTCGTGCTGCTGCTGCACGTCAGCAGCAAAGGGGTACCGCCACGCCTCCTCTTCATCTGCCGGCTTCTGTTGCTGCTGTTGCTGCTGTTGTTGTTGTTGCTGTTGTTGTTGCTGCTGGAGCCGCTGCTGCAGCTTTTTGTACGTCGGTGTGTGTGGGACTTTGTCGGGGTTCGCTAGCGGCTGCAGCTGCGGCAGCTCATTGAGGGAGAAAGAATCTGGCACATCAACCGTCTGCAGCAGCAGCAGAAGCAGCAGCAGCAACAGCAAGCTGCAAGAGGAGTCCCCAAGAGGCAGCAAAAACACGAACCCAACAGTACAAGCTACACCCAAGTAACAGCTAGCGATATCGCCGCAAGGTCCCTAGCTAGCTAGCTTCGTCGGCAGCAGCTGAGGCACCCGAGGCAGAGAGCAGCAGCAGCATCAGCAGTTATTTCTGCAGCAGCAGCATCAGCAGGTACTACCTCGTAGTTTGCCAAATCAGCTGTGCTGTACACAACAAATGTGTCTCCTTCGCTGACAGAAACCTCCTCTCGCAGCAACGCAATGTTAGTGTACCTAGAATTCAAACCACACAACATACTGCTGCTGCTGTTGGTGTTGCTGCAGAGCGGGAACCAGAGTCCAGCAGCAACAGGTGGAGCTACACACAACGAACAGAAAACAGCAGCACAATAAGCAGCAGCGGCAGCAACAGCAGGAGCAGTGTACCAATGTGTTTCTTCTCCCTTTCTGTGGTCGATGGAGAGGCCCTTCAGAAGCTCGATTTCACAACAGAGCACGAACCCCGCCAACTTTCCTGAAAAAAGACACACGTAGCAACTAGCTAGCTTGTCAACTAGCTAGCTAGCTAGGCAACGCTCCCATGTACTTCGGCATATTCCATGCACTTTATCCAGCGAAAGTTGACGGTGGTAAGCCAGGAAGCTGGCTTGCCGTTTGGCTAGTTGCGCTTGGCTAGCTGTGTAGGCAGAGGTGTAGGGCGGACCAGGTCGGGTGCATGCAAAGGTGGCGACTCTGTTTTGTAGCATTTGGTCCTCCATAGGACGCTCAAACAGCAGCTCTTCGAGGATGTGAAAGTCCTCTGACAACAACAAACTGCCAAACCGAAGCCCCACAGACTGCAACAGCACCCGGTGGGGAGATAAAAGAGTCCGCATGGGAAACCTGAGACCAGCCAGCACACCCACACGCCCATCTAGCTAGCTAGCTAGCCAGCTACCTACCTGGAGAACCACCTTGCTAGGTAGCTACCAGGATAGCTAACTATCTAGGCAGCTAGTTACCCATACCAAAAGCAACGTGGAAACCTAGACAGATTCACAACCAGCTAGCTAGCCGCGTAGCTATTCCTAGACTGCCAGTGAGCTAGATAGGTGCGTAGACGGCCCCCCAGATGGCCACCGATGTAGCTAGCCAGCTACGCAGACTCGAAAGCTGGACAAGCAGCATCACGCGCGAACATGCGAGAAAGCAATACAGCAGCACCACCACCAGCAACGTTAGCAATTAGTTTACTTGCTATGAGGGAACGGGAGATGCCTCTCCAGAGGGAATTCGCAGGGAGCGAACCAGGTGCGGCCCGCATATGGAATCGAACGAGACACACGGCCTGCAGCACCAGCAACATCAATAGGAGCATCGCGCATTACAGCAGCAGTCTCAGCAGTTCTATCTAGCAGTATTATCAGCAGCCAGTGCAGCAGCGCTGGCTGCTGATAGCTGGTAGCAGCAGCAGTTGCTTCAACATTCTCACATGCACAGAGAATGTTGAAGCAACTGCTGCTGCTACAGCCAACAACAGCCATTTCAACTTGAAGCAGCGGCAGCATCAGTAGCAGTATCAGCGGTTGTTTGGCCCACCCGTTCTTTTCTGTATGTCGAGGATAACATCTGCGACGCCTTCGTTGCTACAAATGTCTCCAATAATCTCATGGATCAACAAGTCGAAACCCTTTTCGCTATCGCTGCTGCCGTTGCCGTTGATGTTGCTGTTGTCGTTGTCGTCGTCGTTATTGTCGTTACTGTTGCTGCTGCCGCTGTCATGCTGCACGAACCGTCGCGGCTTGGGAGTTGCACTCTTTCCACCACTCTGGCGCTTTTGGGGTTGCTTCTGGTCCTGCTGTTCCTGCTGCAGCAGCTGCTGCTGCTGCTTGATTCTCTGTCTGGCTTCTGCAGCAAGCAACGGCAGGTCAGCTTCTTTCGAGTAGAGAGGCAAAACGCGAATCTTCGAATCAAAGCCGAAAAGACGGACATAAGAGGCAGCCTCAGCAGCAAACTGGCGAGACAACTCTAGTGCTGTTATGTGCTGCGCACCTGCAGCAATTTCAGTCAACAAAGGCAACCAATGCAGAAAAAAGGCAGCAACAAAATGTAAGTTAAGGAAGGAGGACATGAAAAAAAAAATAAAACGTAATTGCATACAAAGCGTGTACGGAGACACGGGAGGTCAGATCAAACAGGATGTTGCATACAAAAGAAGGGAACAGAAATGGAGTAGACAATGGGCAAAAGACAGTACAAATAAACAGGCGATAAAACAGTAGAGTAGAGAACAACTGGGTTATGCCCCTAGTTGAAAGGTGGGAGATAAAGCAGGAGGAGCAGGCGAAGTTAAGATGTTAAGAATCCATGAGAAATAACTCCAACACGCCGAACAAGAACAAGAAAAACAAGATGAGCAAGAGCAACAACAAGGAGAAAAAGAACAAGCAACTAAAGATGAATAAAGGAGAAAGACGTAAGAAAGTGTACCCGCCCTAGCAGCGTTGATGCCGAGTACACAGAGGGGCCCACAGCCGACTTCAAGAGCCGAGTTAGCAGAAGCTGCAACGACGTCGATTGCCTTTCGATAGACTTGAAGCCTTCGTAAATCTCCCAACATCGCCATATGGTTAGCGCGAACAAAACGGCGAGCGGCGGTAAAAGAATTGTTAAAAGAAACAGACGAATCCGCGCATGTGGCGCACACCACCCTGCAGCAGACGGGGAAATTGCACTTTTTCTCTTTTGTTTTTTATCACCTGTTTAAATCGTAGCTGACAACCGAAAGTAGATGCGGCAAGAGATGCAAAGGCAATACAGTAGTAGGGAATACTGCCATATGCACTACTATATATACGCTTGGGCACACCAATGGAGAAAAACAAGAAAAATATTTAAGCATGCTTCAATATACAAAAATTGGCAAATGTAACAACGATTCGTCTAAATAAGCACTCCAATCCTTTGCCTGCTGCACTTTAGCAGTGGATAAAAAGCAGTAAAATAAAAACGAAGAGAAACGGACGGCATAGGGGAAGGAAGAGAGACAAAAATGCACCTGTTGGCAACAAAGGCATTGAGTTTATCGCAAAGCCGCATTTGCTGCTTAGCAACAAATCCTCTTCGTCCTCTGCCTCGATATCTCAAGTCTTCTTCAACTTGCAGTTGCTTTAATCGTCTATACAACTTCTGCTGTATTGCTGCTGCTGTCCTCTCCCCGTCGGTCTCGCTGCTGCCGCTGCACCTGCTGTTGTTGCTGCTGCTCCTGCTGCCGCTCACGCTGCCGCTGCCGCTGCGGCTGCACCGTCGATGCACACGACGACGTTTCTCCCGTTCCCCGCCCTGCTCCTGCTCCTGCTCCTGCTGCTCCTCTGCCTGCTGCTGCTCCTGCTGCTGCTTTTGCTTTCGTCGCATCTTCTGCCAACGAACAACAGAGGCTGCATGGGCACAACAACGCTGCAGAGCCGCTTCTTGCTGCTCCTGCTGCAGCTTCTGTCTCTCCTTCGCCTTCAACCGCCGGCCCTCCTCATCGCTGCTGCTCCTACTGCTGTCTTCGTCTGCAGCACCATCTGCAGTCCTGTCCTGCTGCTCCTGCTGCTGCTCATGCTGCTGCTCTCGACCCCCACCACTGGACAAAGAGACCTTCGCAGTGTCCTGTACTTCATCTTGCTGCTGCACTTCCTCCGGCTGCCCCTGGTACACCAGCTGGCCCTGCTGCTCCTGCTGCTGCACCACCTGCTGCTGCCGCTGACGCCGTGGCGGGGGCTTGCGCTTCCTCACCGCGGCAGCGCCAGCGGTCCCTTGGCTCCTGATGCCGCTCAGCTGCTGCAGTTGCTGTTGCTGCAGTTGCTGTTGCTGCAGCTGCTGCAGGTGCAGCTGCTGGTGCAGCAGCTGCTGCTGCTGGTGCTGTTGTGTACTCCACGAAACTGGATAGCTGCTGCTTATGGATCCTCCTCCCGCTGCCACCGCTCGCTGTTGCTGCTGCAGCAGTTGCAGCAGCTGCTGCCGCATGTGGCTTGTGGGTGAAGGTGGAGCAGCAACGGCTGCTCCTGCTCCTGCGGAGCGATGCAGCAGCAGCTGCTGCCGCTCTAGCGACAACTTCTGTTGTTCCACCTTCTTCTCTGCCTGTAATATACTTGACAGCTGCTCTGCAACCTGTTGCTGCTGCTGCTGCTGCAGCTGAGTAGCCAGCTGCTGCCGCTGGCGATGTAGCTGCTGCAGCAGCAATGTTTTGCTGCTGATCGCGCACAACAGCTGGTCCTGTTCCTCTTGTGGTGTGCCACCTTGTTGTAGCAGCTGCTGGAGAACAGCCGGAGCCTGCTGCTGCAGCTGCTGCAGCTGCTGTAGTTGCTGTAGCTGTTGCAGCTGCTGCAGCACGTGCATCTGCGCTGCCTGTCTGTCTATTATCTGATGGAGTACCTGCTGATCTAGTGACATTGAGGACTGCCTTTGCTGCTGCTGCTGTTGCTTCTGTTGCAGTGCTTGCAGCCACTGTTCCGCCGTCTGGTGCTGTTCTGTGTGCTGCTTTATACGCTGCAGCAACTCCTGCACTAGCGCAGGCGAGTGTTGTTGTTGCTGCTGCTGCAGCTGCTGCAGCAGCATCGGCAGCCCCTCCATCACGCCTGAAGCAGCGCTGGCTGCGCAGGTGTATCGGGGCAATCCCTGCTACTGTCTCAACCTGTTGTTGGAACTGCTGGCTTTGCTGTTGCTGCTGTTGCTGCTACTGCTGCTATTGCACGAACATCAGCAGCGGCAGCTTCAGTGCCCTGCTGAAGCTGCTGCGTCTCAAGACTCAATTTCTCTTTTTGACGGCTGCACATGGCAGCATGTGGAAAAGCATGGGCAGCTAGGGCAGCAGCAGCTACACCCCCCGTGCAGCTGGAGTGTGCGCAGTTGAGAGGAGCAAAATGGCAATGTAACGTGCGTCTTCGATGTCCTGCTTACGTTTGTTGCCTCTGCTTCTGCTGTTGCTGAGAATGCAGCTGCTGAAGCCGCCGCTGCAGCTTCTGTGGCTGCTCGGGGAGCGGTGGTGGTGTAGCTCGGGCTCAACTGTCTGCAGCAGCAGTAGGCAACTGGCGGTTCTACACGTTGCAAAAACTCAGAAAAGAAAATGAATTAAGACTTCATATGTTTGGCCTGTGCATGCGGTGCTCTCTGTGAGTGCATGCAACGAAACTCGCTGCGCTACATACGGCTGCCACCGCTGCTGCTGCCGCATGAAAATCTGCTTCACAAGTGTTCAAATGTCTGTTTTAAGTAATTACGTATTAAGAGGCTGTTAATAACGCCGAATAATACATTTTTCCAAATGTACACTATACATTTCAAATCCGCGTGCTGTGCCAGTACTTCCTCGTGCCCCTTTCCCACCAGAAGGCGGTGAGAGGACTGAGTCTACCAATTGCCTTTGGTTTCTGGTTGCTTTCTGCCCCTTATTTGCCCTTTATATTTGAAATTCAAAAGGTTTTCTCTGACAAACGCAGCCGTTGCTGCGCCGCACCCCAGACGGGCACCATGCCTATAAAAGACGGGAAGTGGAGGAGGGGGGGTTGGGGGGTTGGGGGAATCGGTGTTTCCGGTGTGTACGTGCACCTACTTATTTCGTCTGTTGGTATCGACATTTACATTTTCTGCCACTTTGGCTTGAATTTCACGAACGGAAGGTAAACAAAACAGCGAACAGCTGCACTATCTCCACCAAATGTGTACACACCGACAGTGTACACACAACGGACCGGTGGGCATAAGCGGCACAGTACGCACAAAAACGTCCCCGAGGTGGACTATAAAATGGCAAGCATAACCTAAACAGCAACACTTGCTGCATGCGGCAGCAACATAAATGTACCACCAACTATAACATGCGCAACACTTAACGGTAAGTACGCGGAGTTACTGCCGTAGCATGTGTCACTGAAGGTTATGTAACTAGCAAAGCGGCAAGGTAGCTGTCTAGGTATCTATGTCGCAGCTGTGGTAGGAGCAGTAGCATATTGGATATTGGCAGTTCCGCCGTTTCGTCCTGATATGTAGCCCCAATGACGAGTCGCTTGGGCAAGTTTGAATTTCCCGTGTAATGACTCGTTTTTCTCCTATATTGCATTTGAATTTGTTTCTTTTTATCCGTTTCTGTACTTCTAAATGCTCTGCGGAGGAGGCAAACGTGTGCTTCAGCTCTGCCCTGCCGCGCCCGCTGCTGCTGCATTCGTTGTAACAGAAGCTGATCGGTGCGCAGCACCAGCAGCATGCGTCTGCACTTGCTGCTGCTGTTGGTGCACCGTACTGCTGCTTCTGCTGCTGCGTGGGCGGAAGCTTGTTGCTTGGAGCTGCGCCCTGCACGGGGGGCGACCAGCACCACCAGCAGTTTGCACTGTTTCTCCTTTCACTGAGTTTGAAGAGCTATAGTCATAGAGCATCATGGACAGTCGATGATGCCCCAGACGCGTGCGGTCCTATGCAGCAGCAAACAGCAAGCAACAAACAAAAGAACACAATGGTTCATACAGCATCCTAGAGCAACGACTGCGTCGCCCGACGTCCCTGCTGCTGCGGCGGCTTTTGCAGTGGTTGCACTCCGTGTAAAGCTACACCATTCTGCGCGTGAGAAGGGAGATGGATAACAGCGCGTCACCTGCTCGGCAAATGCATATCCTCTCCATTCCTCGCTGTGCGTTTTCGGCACCACTACGACCGTCTTTGCGTTTCCTCTGGGCGCCACCACGACGTCAAACACTCCCATGGCAATACGTTCGCGGATGATGCATTGAGCGGAAGGTCGAAACATTGTCTGAAGACAGAACACCAAAAAATAATTAAAAACAATCATGAACAAAAGTTTAAATTTCACGGCACTTCTCCTGGGAATCGCAAGCGAGGTGTGAGCACCACCGAGAGCTGGTCAGCAGATCATTTGAACGCCCGTCCACTACTTCTTCTGCTTCAACTAACGGCAAAGGGAAGAGAAAAATCTTTCGTAATTTTGGCCTACCACGTAAAACCAATTTAAAAAAGGAGGCATCAGCACCACAACGACCGCCAGCAAAGCTGAAAAATAATGCCGGCTGAGGGAATGGGTGGCTCGCAGCGCTCCGTATAAATCTGGACAGTAGTCCCCAGGAACTAACGGACAAACTCCGGCCGAAAGAAACCAAAACCCAAAGTCCACAAATACAGCTAGCCATATAAACCAAAACCACGTGTGCAAGTACGGAATGATTATCAGATTGCAGACCTATTCATCAGCAAACAGCCAACAACAAGCAAAAGGACACAATGGTTCCTACAGCAGGCACTCTTGTCGAACGCCTCGCGCAGACGAATCCACCAGGGCAAAGGGAAATCATTACGCTTGCTGGTAGAGTCGCGAAAACACGCTGGGAAGCATGGCTCACCATAATTATTACCCAAAAGACGCAACTCCCTTCAAACCGAACGCTCAACGCCAAATGCCCATCTTTTTGGCTGTTTTGAAGGCCCCAGCCGAGGCCATAAAGCGGAATAAAAACGCAACAACATGCCGTAAACAACGCGTACAAAAACCAACGCCAAAACAGGCCAGCGCCTGCAAAACGCTGAACCCCAAGCTCTGCGAAAACAAGCAAAAAGGCAACCCCAGGGTAGTGTTCAAACGAATTTAAGAACTCCCCAAGAACAGGAATACGAAACACCGTTAGTTTGCTCGTGTGTTTTTTATGGCGTGCACAAGCATGTCATTGCATTCGAAACTAGTGGCTCGCTTCGGTTGACGACAGCTCCGGAGAGGTGTCTTTCCGACGGTTCCGCTTTAGTGCTTGTGCTGCTGAGATGCATACATATACACGGAGTGCATTAACAGTTGAGGAGCTGCCTCACTCGCAAAGGCTGGGTAGAGGACGGGGGTTTGGAGCGTCACTTCCATGGGGAGTTGGCGGTCAAAAATTGAGTAGAGGACGACCGGCAACGTGGTGTAAAGCACATTAAACAGCTGCTTCAACCACGAATTGAACAGGTCTGCGGCTGACCAGGCCGACACAAAGGCATAGAAAAAGTCTGCAAGCCCAAATACAACATTCTTCCAAATGGTCTGGTATATTTGAAATGAATTGCGGCGGAGAGCCTCGGCGCCGTGACAGAAGAGGAGGTTCTTCAGGTACCTGCATTGCAAGAAGCAAATCAACACAGGCTTACGCGTGTCACAACGGGCTGGTTGGGGTGATTTTGCATGCAAACAACCAAGGATGGCAACAAGCAAACGAACAAACAAGTGCTGAAACAGACAAAAGGTAATCCCAAGAAAGAACGTGGTGAAAGAAGACGAAATCTTACACACAACACAATAAGGCAGCGTTAAATGCAAAGAAAGGCAAAGAAGCGAACACCGTCAGAGCAGATAAGTTAAACAAAAGAGCATAAGAAATCAAACAATAACACAAAAAAAAAACAGTTGAACCGACATAGTTCAGCAGAGGATCCGCCCACTTGAATTCGGGAATTGAGAAATCAGCGGCACGAACTGCTTGAAGGCCTTCTTTTCCGCGAATCCCAACTCCAACATTTGCTGCAATTAACATTCCAACGTCGTTAGCGCCGTCTCCGATTCCCAGTGACACCGTGTTGCTCTGATACCTGCACAAACCCTAGACCCTCATAAGCCATATTCTTCCAACCCTGCCAGCCCACCCAAATCCGCCTCACCAGTAAACCCTACAGTAAGAAACCCTAACGTGAGAAGATCAAACGGCAACGCCAATTCCAACCCTCAGCCGCCACAGACCACTAGTTACCACCTTTCAAAGACGGTTGAAATGCCGAGTTGTTCACGACGGCTAATTAGGAGAGTTCATCTTTCTTAACTTTTAGGGTCTAGTGTTACGAAAAGTGTAAAAACTAAACCCTGCTACTCAACAATAGAAAAAAATAATAAACCCATGAATAACCACACTTGGACACTAATAAACCTTGCTGCTTAGCTTAACTGACCAACTCTACCACAATCCACTAAACTATACCACTGAACCATCAGGAATGCTAAACACCACAACCGAGGCCCAGCAACGCCACCTTTAAACTGCCCCCAATCAGGGGCCGTCTTCTTGAGTTGTATCCCCCTGCGTCTACAAACCGTATATCCTAGATCACGAACCCTGAACCCTCACGTGCTCACCTCTGGCAGTAGTGTACGACCTCGGACTTCTGCTTGGGTGACACACGACAGGCAATGAGGGTATTGCACAGCGAGGCCAAACCGAAGAAATACCGCCGATTTTCCGCAGTGGACAGCGCATGTGTCAAGGCTTCCCCCGTTATGGTTATCGCGCACCTGCCCACACAAACCAAGCCATACTACACCCTACACCCTAAACCGTAAAGCCTGAAGCCTAAACACCAACAACCCAACCCACTACGCCTGAACTGCCAGTAGCCCTAAACGCCAAGCTCTGTGCATCACTCCACTCTGACAACTCGGCCAAAGGGAAGCCAAAACCGTAAACCCCGACACACTCTTGGTAGCCCTGGACTGCGGGAGTATCTGTGAAGGTGCTTGACGGTTGTTGTCTTCTGTCCGATGTTCCTCTCGAAGGGTTTGAGCGCGATGGGAGCAGCTGCTCCTGCTCCTCCTGTGTCTGCGTTGCTGCTGCTGCAGCTGCTGCTTCTGTAGATGTGGCATGCCGGAGTGCAGGTGCTTTTTCTCCCGCGTCTGCAGCATCAGCTGCAGTAACAGGCGACCGCGCTGCTGCTGTATCTGCTGCTTTGTCTGCGGAGGCCCCTGCACCGACTTTGGTTTTGCTGCGCCCTAAGCTCTTCCTCCTCGCTGCTGTCTTGCGAGCCTTCCGCTCTCGTGTCTTCCCTTCATCACTTTCCCTTTCAAAATGCTCCAAATACTCCTGCACGATGTCTTCGACCTGCTGGGGTGACAGCCGCTTGTTGCGCCGCCTGTCCACAAAACCCCCAACCCTAAGCCATAAATCCTAAGCCCGACGTCATACGCTCCAAGCCACAGACGTGAAACGCTGGGTTGAAACCCCAATCCGGAAGCCTTAACCCTGGAGAGGAAGCCTGAAGCCCCACAATCCAAGCCCTAAGCCCTAAAGCTTAAACACGTACTGTTTGGGGTCCGTTTTTACAACCTTTTTGGTGGCATTAAATGTCAGGATCTTGACAAATGCATCCCACGGGATTGTGGGTGGCTCTGCCTTGCGGTGCCTGCGCATTGTTGTATTGTCGGCCCCGGTTCCTGGAGCCCTGAAGCAAATCCCTGAAGCCTTGCTGCACCGCGACCCCCGTTGCTGCTGTTGCTGCTGTTGCTGCTGTTGGTCAGGAGTGACGCTGCGCGGCTCCTCGCTAACGTCGGAGGCCTGCTGCTGCAGCTGAAGACGGCACAAAACGCAGTTCATATGCGGGCAAAGTAAATCAACATTTTACGACAATTGTGTCCCACGATTAACTACTTAGTCAAAGGAGTTGACATTGCCGACAGCCGAAACAAACTTGCAAAATATATCGAAGATACACCACAGACGCATGTACATACACACACAAAAGCGAAGACAGGAGCCAGGACAACCACAAGCGCAACAACAAACAACAAACGACAACAATTAGACAGCAAACAACAGGAAACATCCAACGGACAACAAACAACAAATAGCAGCAGCAAACGGCAAACAACAAGCAACAACCAGAGGGCAATTAACAAGGCAAAAACAACAAGACAAAAACAACAATAACCCGAAGAACACGTGGGAGGAACTCGTACCGATCGGAAGGAGATGGCTTCAAAAGCGTCAGCCGCCAGTTGTGCAGCAACGACATAATTCATATATTGGTGAAGTTGCTCTCTAACTGCCGCCTGGCTTTTGCCGTCTACGACTGCATTATAAGTCGCATCTGTCAGCAAACTGCAGCTGTGGGCGATGCTAATGGCAGTCTCCAACTTGTCTCCCGTCAACACCCAAACTTTAACTCCCGCCGCCTTGACGTCCGCTATCGTCTCCACCACCTCGTCTTGCAGCCTCGGAGACAAACAAGAAGAGGCAACAAACGACCCATAGGCAACCAACGTATGCAACAGCAACAACACAAAAAGCACAGCAGAACCATGCAGAAGAGACTGCAACACTGCAGCAACGAACAGAAAACAAGAACTCAAACAACGCCAACCAACCGCCAAATAAGCCCTAAACGCTTGACCCTACTTGTCATCGATGCCTGTGCAACCTAACACTTCGATGTTTCGTTCCATGCGGGCAAACACCGCAGCAACTGCTGCCTCGCGATTTTCTCCTATTTGGTCTTTCGCTGCGAGTAACTCCGCCTGCAACCACACTCCAAACCCTATGCCCCAAACCCTGGACTACTAAAGAGATCCTACACCAACCCCTGAAGCTCTGCCTTCTAGACTGAAAAAAATGTCGTGAATCAGCCACACCCTGCACCGCTCCTGGGAGCACAGTGGAGCTGCAGCAGCTAGTACAGCTACAACGGCAGAAGCAGCAGAATGAGGTCAGGGAGCAATTGTTGTGTGTTTGCTTTCCTGATACTTTTTGAACTGTCTTTGGGTGACAAATCTTTGGCCAAGGACAAGCGTCCTCAGGCCGCGCTGCGCCATTTCGCTTAGCTGCAATTTGCATAAAGCGATGGCTTCCTCTTGCCCTGCTGCAGCAGCAGCAAAGACACTCGTGTCTGCTCCCTTCATCAGCAGCCGCAGCTGTCCCTCGCGGTCTTTGACCACCACTGACATGCGTTTTCTGTAGTTGTCGAACTCCAGCACCTCCAGCAGCTCAATATTGACTATCGGCACCACTCCCTCCTGCTGCTGTTCCTGCTGCTGCTGCCCATGCTGCTGCTGCTGCTCCCCCTGTTTCTGCTGGTGCTGCTGCTGGTAGGCGTCCATAAGGGTCCGGACTGTGAGCCGATCTGCTTCGCTCAAAAGCGCGTCTGCAGCAAAGTCGGACCTGACAGCCAGCTGAATGGTATTCAGGTTGGGGCGGCAAATGAACTCCGCCCCCAAGTGTTTTGCTGCTGCAGTTAATGCTAGCTCATCAGGACTTGAAGCATCGTAAGCGGCAGACAACTCCAAGGGAAACCGCGACAGCATCACTCCTCCTTCATCATCCTGCTGCTCCTGCTGATGCTGCTGTGGCAGAAATGACGATGCCTTCTGAGGCTGTTCAGACCGCTCACTAAGAGCCGGCGACGATGAAACTGCCGCCGCTGCTGCAGGCTCATTTCCGTGCCGATCCCCCGCTCGACCCATCGATTCTTCCCCATCAGCTGCTGCAGCAGAATCAGCAGTCACAAAAAGGCACCAGAAAAGGGCGTGCAGCAGCAGAAGCAGTAGGAGTACCAGTGGCATCAAAAGCAGCAGCACAGAAAACAGCAGCATCGAAAGCAGCAGCACCAAAAACAGCGGCACCGTGTAGAGGGTTGGTGGGCGGCCTGAGCTCCGGCGCAGTGGCGACGCTACACAGTCTCCGCTTGAGGTCTACAGTTAGGGTTTTAGAAGTAAGCGCTTATGGTTCTATGGCTTGGGGGTTTTAATTGAGGGTTTAGGGGTTAGAGTTTAGCATTACAATGAAAGGCCGGAGCCTCCGTGTGCAGAGAGGGGTTCCTCATATACTGAAATCTGCACCCTCTACGTGCTGCTCCGCTGCTTCCAATATGGTGATATCGAGCATCCGTTTGTCTGCTGCTGCTGCAAGACACTCTGTCTGCTTCTGCTGCAGCTGCAGCTGTTGGTGCCATGCCTGCTGACGAAAAGAAGCGTCCGCCTTCCTCCTCACTGCTGTTGCTGCTGCAGCTGCTGTCGCTGTAGCAGCTACTGTCGCTGTAGCAGCTGCTGTAGCTGCAGCGTGCCCCTCCCACGAACCTTCTGCTGGTGTTGCTTCTGTTGCTAGGGCTTATGCTGCTGCTGCTGCTGCTGAGGAGCCGTCCGTGCTCCTGCGCGGGCAATTGGAAGACAGCAACTCGTGTTGCCGCATCGCCAGGAGCAACAGTATCAGCAGCATTAGCAACATCTGCAGCAGCGGCGAGAGGCAACTGCTCCCCGCATTCCGAGTCAGGACGCACAGCAACAGAAGAAATGGAGACGGTTCTCTCCTCTCCAGCTGTTGCTGCTCCTGCTGCTGCATCGCCTTCTGTTGTTGCATCTCTCTCTGCTGTCACTCCCACCAGCGTCGCTCGCTGCGACTGTTCTATTGTCACGGGCTGCTTTCGTTGCTCTATTTGCCTTTGCTGTTGGCGTAACGGCGGCTGAAGCGAGTCTCGCTCACGCGTCTGCTGCTGCTGCTCTCTTCGCACTGCCCCCTTCTGCTGCTGGTACGCATTCGGTACAGCAGCAGCATCAGCAGCCTTAGCAGCAGGCGCTGCAACAGACGGTGCGTCAGCCTCAGCAGCGAATGCTGCTGCTGTTGCTGCTGCAGCAACAGGAGCAGCGGGCACAGCAGCCGGTTCTTCGTTGCAGCATATGTTTAAAGGTTCCGGCAGCGGCGCCGATGGCTTGGGTAGCACCGAATGGCACAAAGCCAAGACAAGCAACGCGTCCCGAGCCTACACCGCAAACCCAAACTCCAAAGCATGACCAATCACCTGTGAACGCTTGAGGTGTGGATGCGGGAAGGGGTCGTCGTTGGAGCATCAGCTGCAGAACCAGCATCAACAGAAACTCGGTCTTTGCTGGTTCGCGTAGCATTTCTGTCGCTCTTTGTTGCAACTTATTGGAAAAACCAGCCCCAACGCTGCATGCGCGCAAGCATGCACATACCTTTTGTTGGTGTTCTGGGGAGGCCGCAGCCACGCCGCTTAGGAAGCTCTTGAGGTTGAAGTTGACATGACCGTTGGGGCAGATGTTCGTATCGTCCTGCGCCTCAGTACGCTTCTTGCCTCGCCTCAAAAACTCGCTCTCCCCCACAAGAGAAACCGACGGAAGCCGAGAGCGCAAGGGCTCAAAGTCGCTGCAGCTCTCTGACATCACAAACGACTTCTGCATGCAACCCAAACAGCAAGCAACGCACAACAAATCCTACAGCCTCGCGCGCACGAACCCCAGTCCCATACTCCTAGCTGCAAGGCTGGGCGCTAGGCAAGCATAGAACGCTAAACCCCAGAACTCCATCCCTAAACACCGAAAACTCCAAAGCATACGCCCTACTGTCTTACCTCTTCCTCGAACTCGTCGTATCCGTACACCCTGTCTTGGATGCCGAGACACCTGAACTGCATCAGGTTCTGCGTCAGCGTTCCCGTCTTGTCCGAAAAAATATGTGTTACACTGCCGAGCTCATCCATGAGGGCCACAGACTGCGCCGCAGCCCCCCCGCCGCTGCTGCTGCTGCTATTGCTGCCGCTGCTGTTGTTGCTCTTCATTCGCTTGTCTGCTGATAAGAAACTCGCCTGACACCACCGGCTCACTTCCAGCTGCACCAGGAGAGTTATGGGCACGAAGTAACTCAGCAGCAACACGTACCGCCCAAACGCCTGAAACATCCAAGCAACTAAACACTTAACCGTAAATCCTACACTCGGTAAAATGCACCCTGGTAACCTATATATATATATATTATATATATATA
>NW_013565137.1:0-3763 GCF_000499605.1 Eimeria maxima | reverse complement strand
CCCTCCCCCGACAACCCCCAACCCCCCATCCAAAAAAAAATGCAGTAGGTTTGCCTGGTACTGTCCTCCGACCTCCCATTGACAGTTCAGCAGGAAAATTCGTTTGAAATGCATTTATTCACCCACACATATGCATTACAACTGCCAGTAAATGTCTCCACATGCCGGAGATAGAGGGCCCAAAACCACCAGCAGTGGGCCACAAGGAGAGCGTTAAGGCCTTCAGGGGTGTATGGACAGGGCTCTCCCCAACAACCTTAAGTAATGCATGCGCGTGTGCTGCGGCCCCAGCAGCGGGACTACCTGCAGCAATAGCACAAATCCAGCATGCCAGTGGCATCCTGCATCCACTGGTGACTACCAGTAGTAGGGGCAGGAGCCGAAGGTGTAGCAGAAGAAGCATCATCAAGAGCCGGAAAAGAGCAGCAGCGGCACTGGCGGCAAGGACAGGAAAGGCAACAAGTGCATAAAGCGCCGAGCTTCAGTGTTAGTGTATGATGTGGGGGTCCTTCTTCCTCTCGCAAGCTTTGCGCGGCGTGACCTACAGACAAAGGATTCCATATGGGGTTAAACAGGTCGGTAGTTTGGAGATCACGTAGTTTTGTGCTCTTTCCTTCGGTCAGAAAGCCTAAAAGAGGCTCCCAAATGCCCCGTTGATAGTATTGCACCCATACATGGCCCCGACAGACCCCCTCGTCTCAGCGCAGTGTCAGTAAAGCCCTTCACTTTAATGATCGGGGCATATATCTGTGAAGGTCTGGATAACTCTTGCGGCGCAGGGTTGGGGACTTGGGATTTTGGGGGTTAGGATTTAAGGTATGGGGCCGTCGGTTTCAAGAAACGTGCCCTCCCTTGAGCGCGTTTTTGCTCAGACTGAGGCCTACAAAAAGGCCAAAAAACAAGCTCGAGCGGCAGCGAGGAATGCGAGGAAAATGAAGGTAAAACCAGTGTTTGGGGTTCAGCGGTTGTGGGCATAATATTAGAGTAAATATGAGGGCCCGTGATAGTGGATATAGGGGTTATATTTCGGGTTAGACAGCTTGATAGTGTTATTTTGCTATGTGGCTTACAAGTCTCTAATCTTCAGGATATTCCCTTCAGGTGTGGCAATTTGTATTTGCGTCGCTGCCTATGTACATCTTGAAGTGTTCGCTTTAGGCTCTGGTCGTTGGATGCTCCTCCATAAGCCTGCTGGGCGGTTTGCGTCTCAGTGTTTGCATGATTCCGGTGTGCACAATTTTGCTTTTATTGCCTGTCCTATGTTTAGTGCGCTGTTTCTGCCTAGGAGTCGAAGGGTGTGTTGATGGAAGGTCGCAAGTGCCTGCTGATGTCTCTGCAACAGAACAGCGGGGTCTCCTGGTTCCGTTCCCTTCAGGTGCTGAAGCACTTGGAATTACACTCGCGAGCGAACCCTCCGCTAACGAGCAGGCTAAGAGAGCAGATCACTGCAGCTGTAGAGGTTGTTAAGCAAGGGCGCTAGAGAAATTTAGGACTTGCGCTCCGCGCCAGGCGGCAGCGGTAGAGGCAGCTGCCCAACCAAACCCGGCCATCCCCCGACCATTCTGAATTGTTTAGGATTGAAGGTTTAGGGTGTTGATTGGCCGTACGCAGCAGTGAGGGATGCTGGTGCATGCGCGGATCCAAAGTCACTTGGGGTTCCTGCTCTTCAGGGTTAGCCATTTTCCGAAAGGCTAAACTGGCAATTCTAGTTAAATCGTTTCGCGGGTCAAGAGAGAAAACCACTCTTTGTCTCATCTAGTGTGCACTCCACATCCAGTCAGGGAGAACATGATTTTGGGGCTTAGCAGTAACCACAGGCGGTCATAGCAACGCTGTCTACGGCCTCTGAACATCCTTTAGCTGTGACAACTTCCAGCATGCCCCAGTATTTTCTTGCAGCGGACAACTTTGCTACAACTGGAAAAACTTGGTACAAGGCCGGGGTGGCGAAAATAAAAGGGGAGCATGGGGAATACAGTAGAAACTGGCCGTCCGTGTGCATTATCCATTCATTTTATTCAACTGCAACCTACTATGGGAGACAATCGTTGAGAAGAAGGCCGAGGTGATTACTCTTTCAAATTTAGGAGAGCACTTTGGTTGCAATTGCCACCTTTTTGCATGTGATACTGCTGCGCATGGGTGTATCGCAGTGTTTCTTGTGAGGGGACTTGCTATGCCAGAGGGAAGCGGTCTAACGTATAGTTCTCAGGGAGCGTTAGTGATTTCTTCCCTGTGCACGGCTGTTGGTGTGCTTATTTGTTGTCGAAAAACAACTCAGTATTGGGACCATCCCAGACGGCAACTCAAGGAAGTGCCACATCTACAGGATAGACCTTAAGAAAAAAGGAGCGTGCGGAAGGTAGGCTGGAAGCAAAATGCGGGTTGAAAAAAGTCGTGTCTGTTCCACCAGTTAGGGGCACAGCAAACAGCAGCTCGCCAACCGAAATTCGAGCACATTCCTTATTTGCAGTATGAGTTTTGCCACCACCGTTACTGCAGTACAGCTGCGTCGACGCTGTCAGCTATCTCCAGCTGGCCAGGAGATCCATGCCCACCGATGGTCGTTGGGGCGGCGAGTTGAGAGGGGTCGCCAGACACGGGGAGCTTAATACGGAAGAGAGGTTTACGCCTTTGTTCAGGGCGTTCACCCTTTGGAGAGGTTGGGCAACGCGGCCGCTTTCCTACATGGGTAGTGCGGGAAGAGTTGGCAGCAATTTCCTCGTGAATGGGAGGTAGAGAGGGGAGGGGACAGTTTTCTGACTGCACAAGAAGTCGGCCCCCGTCTCTCGCAGCAACTGAATCATGCAAGTTCTTTGCCACCGCCATGCAAATGCTGAGGCGCTCCTCCATACTCAGGTGGTGGCGGAGGCCTGCAAGGTACTTGTCAAGTGCTGTCGGTTGTGGGGTCCAGCGACGTTCGCGCAGAGGATCACTGCTTTCCGCGGGGGCAGACTTCAATTTGTGGGAAGCTGAAGGCGCATAGGCGTTTGATGCTGGGCTGTTCGAATGAACAGGAGCACTGACGCGCGGGGCTGTCGGAGACAAATTGATCGGCCTGAACGCATGGGCAGAAACAGACGAAGACACTTCGTGTGTAGCGTCAAGCAATTCACACTTTTACATGAGGGAAGGTGGGGAAAATAAATCTGTGAAATTCATCCAGTGATGAGCTTAGCGCTAATCGCATCAAATGAAAGAGATATCAAGTCCTGCAGGAAGAGCTACAGTGCACATGAATTCATCATACACCCTGACCCCAAGCCTCTTTGAGGTGCACATCACTGCAGCGTAGGAAAAGCAATACTTACGACTGGGTATAACCGACAACGGGAACCTCAGCGTTGATTTCAGGGAGAAGCCGTCCAAGGTCATCTGACTCATTCCTTTCTGCCGTGTGAGGGCTCCTCCGATAATTTGAGACTGGGCTTAAAGCGAAAAGAACGTATTTCGACGGGGACAATGGCTGCCTGGCTCTGTACCTCCTCATTTTAAATTGTACAGATTTCTGTCCTATCGAAAAAGCGTCCGTGAACAGGCGTTGCTCACATAGAGAACGGACACGCAAGCCGAAACGCAAAGTCACGAAATAGACAAAGTCGAAACAATTGTAATTTAGTTTAGATACAATCGACTGTTTTAATTGGAAAGTTCATTCATATTGAACTGAACACTCGTGCTGTCAAGCAGGTCCGCCGAAAGTAGGACCTTCGAAGCCACAGGTCACTTGCCCGCCGAGCGCGGCGCTTGCCAGACCTCGCAC
>NW_013565136.1:0-4178 GCF_000499605.1 Eimeria maxima | reverse complement strand
AGCACTTCTAGCCAATGTCCCCCTCCGACAAACGCGTCATGCCCATCCCACTGCTCTCCCTTCTCCCCCTCGCACTATTCCAACTCACTGTCTGCTCCTGCACGGTCGTCAACACATGCCCAGTCCCCAACAATGTTTCCACTTTCCTGTACCACCTGATACCCTCTAAACGTCCAAGCAACACACCTTGCCATTGAGCTGTGCCCAAGGGCGCCTCATGAACATCCAACCGAAATCCTTCTCACGCAACCACAACTCACCGCCTGCTCCTGCACGTTCGCTTGGCTTCCCCAGCACCAAATACTGTTCGCACATTCGTCCATACACTGTGATGCCCTCTGTGTTCAAGCAACACTTCTTGCCATGGTGCCCTGCTGGTAACGCGCCATTGTCATCCCACTGGCTTCGGCTTCGCCCGCGACCGATTCGCCCAACTAACGGTCTGCTCCTAGTCGTTTGAAAAACCATCACCACCCTTCCACTGTTCGCACGTTCGTCTACAGTTGCAGACACCCTCAAAGACAAAAGCAACACTGTCTCCCACTGGGTCGCGACAAAAAAAAACGCTTCATGAACATCTCATTGCTTTCCCCCTCGCGGAAGCCCAACTCACTGTCTGCTCCTGCACGTTCGCCTGTTCGCTCCACTGCCAAACACTGTTCGAATGTTTGTCCACTCTCTCTGACGCAGCCAATGCTAAGACAACACGCCGTGCTATGGCGTTATGGTGAGCAACGCGCCATGCCCATCTCGCTGCTTCCTGAATCGCACAAGCCCACTCACAGTCTGCTCCTGCAGGGGCGCCAGCACTCTCCACTACCAAACACTGCTCGCAGAGTCGTCCACACCCGCCGACGCCCTCAATGTTACAGCAATACTCCTTGCCAAGGTGCCACGCTGAAACACGCGTCATGCCCATCCCACTGTTTAGCTTCTCGCGCATGCCCAGCTCACGGTCTGTTCCTGCACGTTCGCCAGTTCTCTCCAGTACCAAACGCCCTTTGCAAATTCTTCCACACCCTCCAAGGCACTCAATGCGGAAACAACACTCCTTGCCAGGACACCACACCGAAAAACGCGTGATGCCGATCCCACCGCTTTCCCGCTTGGCGGCCCCGAACTCACAGTCTTCTCCTGCACGTTCTCCAGCTCCCCCCGGTGCCAAACCCTCATTGCACGTTCGTCCACATGGGCCAGCGCGCTCCATGCTAAAGCAGAGCTCCTTGCCAAGGCTTCCCCGAGCGGCTACTGCACCAAATGTTTCAACGACGACGGCTTTCCTCGCGCGCAAGCAAGCAACTCACGGTCTTTACCTGCGCGTTCGCCAGCTCTGTCCACTGCCGAACACTGTTCGCACATTCGTCCACTCCAGCCAACGCCCTCAGCACCCGTGCTAAAGCAACACTCCTGGCCAGGGTTCCTCCGAGCGGGAACTCGAGCACAGCGCTTAGGCGCAACCGATAAAGTAGTAGAAACGCGTAATGCAAAACCCAATGGTTCCCGCCTCACGCGCACCCAATTCACCGTCTCCGTCTGCAAGTTCGCCAGCTCTTTCCAGTATCAAACAACACAGGTGAGCAGCAGCATGCGCGTCTTAGCACCCGAAAAGCGAATACACTTCCAGCCGACTGCCTCCCATTTCTTCCCTGATCCTAACGATACAAATACATCCCCACCCTTCCTCCTCTCCCACATTCGTCAGCAGCCACCGACGCTATCAATCCTAATGCACTGTTCCTGGAAAACCTCCCTCCGAATTATTTTAACACGTATTTCCAACCTTACTTCCTGAAAAACCGGCAAAGTGGCCCTGTGTCAACTGCATGCGACCCACCTCGTCTAACATTCAAACACAATTAAATTCAATGCACAACAAGCAGTCAAGCATAACATTGTGGGCGCTCCATGTGCAGTCTATGCATAGTCTCCAATAAGGAACGTGTAATGTCAGGACACTCCCCTCTACTACCATCCAATAGCTTGCACTAGACACTATATTCTCGCAGGTCTATTCCATTCACCATCCTTTGGATACATCGACTGGATCCATCTCTGCCCGGTCTGAGTCGGCTAACGTTGCACTGAGTACCATACGCAGCTCATTCAAATCTTGCCGTAATCCAGCATGCAAAGAACAATCCGAAAGGCCCTCATGATCCGTTTACGTTGACGCCACTATCCTGTCGCCCCGTAGGCAGAATAACCAGCTGTAGTGTGCTACAATGGTGCGCCAGTTGCTGCCTTGCCTGCCTCGGAAGGCCAGCCTTGAGTGGATTGCGTACAGGCTGGTAGGGTTTAGCAGTGAGTCCAGAAAAAACAAACATCAATTGAGTGCTACTACGCTGCTGAATAACAACGCCGCGTCACTGCGTCGAGCGGTACGTCACATCCGCACCCTCCCCTACGTCCACAGCTTACCAAACGCAAACCCGACACGGAATAGACGCAAAGATCCCTGTACGTGTGGGCCTCTCGCCGCTTGCTGAGAGCCCTTAGTACAACGCATATCAACGAAAGGGTTCCCTCAACATAGCTACTCTCAGCCCGCATACCTTATCAGTATATCCGTAAACGCTGCGTTGCAGTATTGCACAAGTGATAAAAGTAAAGTACTGTAGAACTCACGATAGATTTCTTTCCTACCTCAATGAGTGCACCGGTCCGGTGCTACGTAACATCAGGTGCACCAACGGCCTACGGTGCAAACAACGAAATACCAAAAACGCGTTATGCCCATCCCAATGGATTTCCTCTCGAGCCCGCCCATTTCACGGCGTGCCCTTGCTCGCTCGCAAGCGCTCCCCAGTACGAAACAATTTGGTGAGCACAACAAAAGCATCTTCACACCGTGCGACTGAACACCCTCCAGGCCGACTGCTTCCCCTTTCTTCCCAAACCATAACGACAGAAACGCATCCCCACCCTTTCACTCTTCCCACATTTGTCAAACCCATACACGCAATCAATGCAAAAGACAACCCTCCTAACGTATTCAACCTACTTTCTGCAAAACGAGCATGGTGTCACTATGTCGACTGCATGGGACTCATCTTGTCTGACCTTCGTCCACAAATAAATGCGATTCACAACCAGCAGCCAAGCACAACATTATGGGTATGGGGGCTGCATAAACAGTTTCTGCACAGTCTCCAATAAGGCGAGTACAATGCCAACACACGCTCCCGCTAGTACCATCCAACAGCTGGCGCTATGCACGCCCTTCCCACTGACCTATGCATTTCTCCATTTTTCCGCTACAGTGACTGGATCCATCTATACCAGATATCTATCTGCCCACGCTTCACGCAGTACCCTACACAGCATATTTAAATCTTGGTGCATGCAGAGAACAAACAGAAAACTGCTTATCCATTCGGCACCTCAAGCTTTCAACGGTTCGGTGCGGTGGAACGGCAAGTCCACCAATGGCTTTTGGCACAACCGATAAAGTACCAGAAGCGCGTCATACCCGTCCCGCTGTTTTCTCCCTCACCCGCCACCACCTCACGGTGTACGGTGCCCTATGCACACCTGCATGGTTTGTCCAGTACCGCAGAACATAGATGAGCACAGCGAGGAACGTCTACACGTCGTAGGACCGAACATTCCACCAACCGACTGCCTCCCATTTCTCCCCTGGTCCTAACGATACAAATACATCCCCACCCTTCCACTCGTCGCACATACGTCAGCAGCCACCGACGCTATCAATCTTCATGCAATATCAGTTGCCAAGTCCCCTCGTAACTATTCAAACGCATTCAACCTACCTTCTGAAAAGCCGGCAAAGTGGCCCTGTGTCAACTGCGTGCGACCCACCTCGTCTGACCTTCAAACACAATTAAATTCAATGCACAACAAGCAGTCAAGCATAACATTGTGGGCGCTCCATGTGCAGTCTATGCATAGTCCCCAATATGGAGCGTATAATGTCAAGACACTCCCCTCTACTACCATCCAATAGCTTGCACTAGACACTATATTCTCGCAGGTCTATGCCATTCACCATCCTTTGGATACAAAGACTGGATCCATCTATGCCCGGTATGTGTTGGCTAACGTTGCACTGAGTACCATTCGCAGCTCATTCAAATCTTGCCTAAATCCAGCATGCAGAGGACTATCCGAAAGGTCCTCGTGAATCGTTTACCTCGAGACCACCGTGGACAGATATTGGT
>NW_013565135.1:0-3707 GCF_000499605.1 Eimeria maxima | reverse complement strand
TATATATATATATATATATATATATATATATATAAGTAAATAAACATAAACCCTAAACCCTAAATGAATAAATCCCCCCATAAGAACAAACAAAGAAATAAAAGGACTAAATAAACATCAATAAATAAACATAAATAAATAAGCATAAATAGAGAAACAATAAAATAAAAATAAATCCCCTATATGAATAGACTAAATAAATAAATAAAATAATAATTTTCTTACCAACTAAGGTAATAGCTGTAGGACAATTAGGCGCCTCTCTTCTCCCTGGTACATTTCTTACAAGAATGAATACCTCCCCGCGGCATAATTCAAGTAAGGCACGACGAGCTGTATATACACCGCAGCAGCAGCAGCAGCAGAACACAGTAGTTGCAGCAACAGTAGTTGCAGCAGCAGCTGAATTCCTGTGCAGGGCATTGCTGATGCTATAGGGGAACAGCAAGGGGAGGGAGAAAGGAGAAAACAATTAAAAAAGAATTAAACAAGAAAACAGTAAAGGGGAAATAAAAAAGAAAACAGTAAAAAGGATATGAAAAAGAATAAAAAAAGAGGAGAACAAACAATAAAAAAAAGAGAATAAATATTTATTTACCTGCTCTCCTTAGATCTAATAGATGAAGAGAATCAGGACGTCTAAAGGCAAATTCTGCAGATAAAAAAAACACAAAAAATAAATGCATGCATGCATGCAAGAGGAAGAAAAAGAAGACTAATTATAAATAAATAAATAAATAATTATAAATAAAATAAATAAATAATTACAAATAAAATAAATAATTATAAATAAAATAAATAAATATTTATGTATTTATTTACCATCAGGAAGTTCTTCAAGAAGACAAATCCACATATCTTCCTGCAAAAAGAAGAAAAAAAGAGGAAAATTAAATTTATATTTATTATTAAATAAATAAATATATTAATTTTATAAATAAATAAATAAATATATTTATTTATTTACCTCTCTTTTCCATAATTTACAATCAATTTCTATTGTTGAATCGGGAGAAAATTCAAGAAGAACTTGCAATGCAGAAGTTGGTGTACCGATCTGTACGTACACCCCAACATGAATAAGAAGAAACCTTTATTTTTTCCCTTATTTTTACCATTATTTCTTTTCTATGTCTATATTTTCTTATTTTATTTTTAATTATATATCTAATAAACCTAACCTGACAAGAAAAGAGCCAAGCTGCAGCAAGCGCCTCTTCGTTCTCTAGTAGTTCATGTACAGCTGCATGCATATACACACATATATATACACCATAATTATACAAAGTCTTTTTCGTATAAAAAAAGTATTTTATTTTATATTTTAATATATATTAATGAATATATCTTAATACATTAGAAGGAAATGTACACAAGAAGCATCAATATTCAATAAATCTTCCTTTTTTTCTTCCTTTTTTTCTTACCATGTCTACCTGTACTTATATCCACATCTGCATCAGGAAGAGGCTTTAATGACGCCCCTTTATCGCATGCATTCGTAAGCTCAACTACTTGATGCTCAAGACGTTGTACTCTCCTCTCTAGCCGCATCCTCTCTGCGCAGCAGCAGCAGCAGCAGCAGCAACAGCAGCAGCAGCAATCAGAGCAGCAGCAAACGCCGAAAAAAGAAATGCATGCAGTCCCACCTAATTGTCTTAGATTGTAGAGAATATATAAACGATTAAATAGAAGAAAGAGAGGGGGAAGAGACAAAAGAACAACACAGAACAGCAGCAGCAGCAGCAAAGATTGCTTCTGCATTATTCCTTCTGCTGCTTAATGCGCAACTCCCTCCTTCAATAGCTAATCTTCTATAATAGTCAGCAATAGCACCACCAGCAGCAGCAGATGCAGCAGCAGTTGCTGTTGCTGCATCTGCATGCATGCATGCATGCATGCATGCATGCATTCCTCTGTATAGATCAGCAACAAGAAAAGTGTGTATAAATTACCTTTTTCTGCTGCCTGTAGCCTCGCATTTAATTCTCTTACGATGGCTAAGAGAGGATCGTACTTGGTGACGACAAAAGTTTGTAATTCAGGAGAAAAAGGACTTGAATTAGATGGTGTTCTTCCTGCCATTTTATCTTATTATTCCTCTATTTTTTATAGACATCTCCCTTTATTTAATGGAATTATATCAAGAAAAGGAGAGAAGAAGAAGAAACAAATCAAAAAAATAGAAAAGAAAAGATAATCGATAAGGCTATAAAGGTAAGGAAATGCCTTGTTGTGCTGCTGCTGCTGCTGCAGCACAACTAACGAGGCACGAACACCCTCCTGCATGCACAATCTTCTGTCTGTCTGTATAGAGGGAGAATCTGCCGGTATTTAAGATAGAAGTAAATAAATAAAAGTAATTCAATTCAAATAATTTCAAGAAGTTTTGCTTTTCATGCGCATGCGGCATAAAACAAGAAAGGGGAAACAACGAGCAGCAGACCGCCGGAAGGAGGCCAGCGGACTCAACGGCGTGACCACTGATCGATTTAAGAGAAAGTCAACGTAAAATACCTTTTTATTTTATTAAATATAAATAATAAAATTAAATTAAAGTTGATTTAATCACAATTTTAATCATAAACTAAAAAATTTCACTCATGAGCAAATCGAGCTGCCTATACACCTGAATGACTATGCACCACCAAGTGTACAGGCAGCTCACAAGTTGCCTTCTTCTTAACTTCTACTCAACACACATAACAAAATACAAAATAAATGGCAAATGTAAATAATTAATTTAAATTGAAACTTAAGATATAGGCAAATGAAGCGCAACTTCCCCTTCCTCCCCCCCCACCGAAGAGCGAGATCAACAGTAGGGAAGCAAAGGGCATACTGGCGGCAGCAATTAGTATACTCTAAAGACTTAATAAATAATTTTGTAAATATGCAGAAGAAAAAAAATAATAAATCAAATAGAATAGAATAAAAATATCTACATATTAAGAGTAAACTCCCCACTATTATAACTGGTTGACGGGCATAACTATGGTGAGTTGTTTGCCCTTCCAGACAGCAACGAAGTATTGTATTTTTATACTTTAATTAATTTTCTTTTCTTTTTTCTAGTCTAATTATAACAAAAGAAAAGAAAAGAGCATCTATTGAGGGTTATTTGCTGAGGTTAGATAGAATATATATGTATATATATACAAATATACAAAAGAAAAGAATAAATAAACAAGGAGTTACTCAGCAAGTACACTCTCTCCTCTATTACTCTGCCTAAAGGTAATAGTAATAAGAAGAGAGCGTCTCTTGTTGTTAGTCTCCTTGTATCTGCCTCCCCTTCCTTAAGGAAATAAGAAAAAAGAAGAAAAAAAAAGGAAAAAAAACTCCATTTTATCTATAGGTTGAATAATTCCCCTTTTTGTGTTTATTTTATTTTTTAATTATAAAAAAAAATAAATTATTTAATAAGGGCAAATAAGTCATGGTATATATGCATGCGTCCTTCTCTGTATACAGGAGGAGGGAGAAGAGACGGTAAAATTAGTAAATACAAATAAAGGGGATAGAGGCAAGAAAATAAGAAAAAGAATGCATGCAGCAGCCTCTGTCTTCCTTGAATCTATTTGCTGCTGCTGCTGCTGCTGCTGGCGCAGCAGGGCAGGGCAGAAGAATTCTCCTGTTGGGTGACCAGTGGTCCATTAAGGAGTTCTATACCAACACTGTACCTACACTAGTATATTATATATATA